>NW_009636237.1:0-21220 GCF_000690535.1 Cariama cristata
GGGTCCTCAGCACAAGAAGGACACGGACCCATTCGAGCGAGCCCAGAGGAGGCCACGAAGATGATCCGAGGGCTGGAGCACCGCTCCTATGAAGGCAGGCTGAGAGAGTTGGGGTTGTTCAGCCTGGAGAAGAGAAGGCTCCAGGGAGACCTTATTGTGGCATTTCAGTACTTTAAAGTGGCTTATAAGAAAGATGGTGACAGACTTTTTAGTAGGGCCTGTAGGGATAGGACAAGGGGTAATGGTTTTAAACTAAAAGAGGGCAGATTCAGACTAGATGTAAAAAAGAAATTTTTTACGGTAAGGGTGGTGAAGCACTGGCACAGGTTGCCCAGAGAGGTGGTTGATGCCCCATCCCTGGAAACATTCCAGGCCAGGCTGGATGGGGCTCTGAGCAACCTGATTGAGTTGAAGATGTCCCTGCTCACTGCAGGGGGGGTGGACTAGATGACCTTTAAAGGTCCCTTCCAACCCAAACCATTATGAGATTCACTTTTCTCACCTCCAATTCAGTTGCCTCCTGACCTGACCGAGGTTCTTGTGCCATTAGTGTCCCCATAATGCAACCATTCTTTGACCCGACGGTGAGCCCCACGCTGCCTGGCCTCATTCAGTTTAGGAGACGTCTGTTTCGAACCCTCTACCACCCTTCTGATGTCCAGAGCTTCCCTGCTTTAGCATACTTAGAAGGCCTCAGGAGCAGCAGTTCTCTGCAAGAGTCCTTCTCCCTCAAGGGCTAACCCCATGACATGGTGGTTCGTATTTTCCTTTCTCAAGCAGCTCTGATGGGCTATCTATATTTAAACAAAGGTATTGTCATAAAGAGATATCCTGGGCAGACAGTAAATCTCAATTCTTAATGTAATCTGAACCTTCTGGAGCCATTCATTAACTGTTATTTCCAGTGCAAGTGCAAATGCTCTCCCTTCAAACAGTTTGGCCCCCACAGCGGGCTTGGTTTAGGTTCAAATAATGTATAAAAATGGTAATTCTTCACTCTGCATTGAATAACACAGTAGTCCCTACAATAGGCTGGCATAGATTGTGTGAATTACAGCTACTTCACCTCCCAGTCTCCTTCCTTTTACAGAGCGGGGAGCTATTTCACCCTATTCTGCTTTGCAGAGCTCACCAGCTCCCTGCATCTGTCAGGATGAGGCTCCTTCCATTTCCTGCTGCTTCATCCCCCTTTCCTCACAGGAGAAGAGCATCTGGCATTTCTCTAGGTACGCTGCTGTAATGTTCTTGCTTCTCCTCCCCGTGACACGAGTACGAGGCTTGCTGAGAAGAAGGGATGGTACGAAAACAGACTTACTCTCCTTCACCCATCTGCTTACCCAAGTAAAGCCTAAGACTGGCTATCCTGTTAGGCTTAATTTTAGCATGACTAGGACAGCCCCTGTAATAAATTACAAGCTTCCTCTTCATTTTTGTGTGGTGTATAGCACACTAAAATAACTCAAATTTAGTATCCTTTTTTAGCCATCCTTTTTAAAGGAAGACATTTATCAACTTAGTCCCATTTCCTGCTGCCTGACTCCCAAATTCCTGTTCAGTTACACTGCAGCAGAGTTAAAAATGTAAAGCAAGGCACCTTCTCAAGAGATCCTGAGATGGACCAGTACGGTACAAAACGTCATTCTGGCAGTAATGTCGTTCAGTAGCCGTCCAACTAGTTTCCATCAGTGGGAGTGCTTAGATGTACCTGAAGGAGAATCTGACCTCTAAAAAGAGGCACGTGGCTGTTTCTGTGTGAGACATACCCTGCATCCTATGAGCAAAAAAGGTAGGCTAAACTCTGAACCACCGGCCTGGCGTAGCTGGAGCTCCCAAACAGCGAGGGGGTTAACTTGGCATTGCCAGCCAAGCTGCTCTCAAACAAAGTAACACTGGGCTTTGAACCCTTCCTCCTAAGAACCACGGCTGAAACTCTCCCAGTTTAACGCACTGACAGAACTCCCTCCTCTTTTCTCTTCCAGACACTTAAAAGGAATTACATTTTCTCTTCCATGAAATTCAGGAAAGCAGGGATATGTCTTTGCTTGCCAGCAGAAAAAGCAAGGGCTGTCAAGACACCTAAATCTGATCATCTTCACTGCACCAGCAGGGCAGCGTTTTTGTTGGGTGGCTGCAGTAACGTTGTACAAAAACCACGTCAAAAGGAGCCATTTAAACCCATGTAAATCATGTTCACTGACGTAGAACCGCATCCATCACTCCTAAATGATATGCCAATCCAAAAAGTGGGGCACCAGATCCTTCCATCGTGCTCGAAATGAATACTAACTTACCCTCTCGGCATCTTCAGGGAGTTACATGCCTCTCAGTTTAACACAGGTCATAGAACGTGACTCTTCGCTATTACGCACAACCCATCGCAGGACCGCAGCGGCAGCGTCTGCAATGTTGTTCAAATGTTTCTCACTTGACAGTGCCCTTCATTTATAGTTAACGATAATGTGACAGCCTATTCTCCCAGCATACCACCTAACCACATGCAAAATTCTGCATGTGCCTCAGACTGGAATCCTATTTTTATCGGAATAGACATATGCACTGAGGCTTTAACCAACAGCTGAGACAGGGTTTTAGCGGGAGATTTTCAAACCTGTCTCAGGTATTTAGAAGCACAAATTGCAGTGAAAGACTAATTGAACTGTGCTTCTAAATCCCTCAGGTGCTACTGAAAATCTCTTCCTTAATAACTTGGAATCTCCTAAAGAATAAACCTCATCGAACTTAGATGGGTATGCAGATCTTAGGGTTAAGATTTTCAAAAACGCACTGTACTGGCTTAACTCCCATTGACTTCAGTGGGAACAGAATTAAGTTGACATTGAGCCTTTTTGAAAATTCCCCTCCAGGTGTGTTTTCTCCATTTGAATTTGAATAATCTGTTAACTGCTGAGATTGCTTTTTGATTTATCAATATGAAGAACTTTACAGGAGTTTTTCCCCTTAATTTTTGATGAAATGAGACGCAAAAAACGTAGCGCACTGTCACAAAAACTCTACCTGCTAAATCTACAGGAGGAACTATGTTTATTTTCTCTCTGTGTTTACTATTAGTATTATTATTTGTACTTCAGCAGCAACACAGGAACTGAAACCACAGACATTATTGTGGGAGATGCTGTGCACAGTCTGTTAAAATATTTGTATGATACACAGGCAAGCTAACTTAATACTAATAGTCAGACTCCAGAGTAACCCAAGAATCATAATGAATATCCCCAGTAGGTGTAATTATACAGCAGCATTTCAGTTACTACTTCACCTCCTTGCAGACATTTTCAGGAGACAGGGATTTCCTTCAACTCCCCTGAATGTTTTAGTTTACCTTTCAAATTAGCCCTACTTACAAGAATGAGGAAAGATTTTTTTTTTTTTAATGTTGGTGTGTCCCTCACTACAGCTTTGCAGGCTGCACTCTACTCTCCGAGATGCACAAAACACAAACTTTTAGGGGTACAAACTGTATTCACTTTCAATTAAAAATAACGTATCAGGGCCCCAACTTTGCTTCTGGGATGCAGGTTTTAATAAGAATAAAAGGAAAGAGACAGTAAGGAGTCCTCTGTTTTGCAACAGCATCACTGAGGACAGACTCTCCATGCCTCGGATTCCTTGTGAGGAAAAATAGCTGCGCTAATACTGCTTGCAAACAGCACGATAACCACTTCTTTGTTCCCACCAAAGATACAACAGCAGAATCCTGTAAGAGAAGTCATCTGATATGTCAGCTCATTAAATTAGTCAGAATGGGTGAACGGGGAAGAAGGATATACCATTGTAAATGTATGTTAATTAACAAATGCTATAAGAGAGGCATTTAAATGTATGAAAATGAATATTAATGAGATGAAAACACCTAATTATTGTGCATCTAATGGTATTATCCAGAGCATCCAACAGAAAATGCCTAATTGTCATGCATCTAAGGCAACAGTGCAAACCTTCAGACACAAAGATTCAGTGTACATATAGATCATATTATGACTTTAATTACAGATGGTGCAAAATATCTGCACTGAAACTTGAATTTGGAAGGATTTTTTAAGTTTTATTTCTCAAAAAAATATTAGATTCCACCAATTCCTTATACCACTGTCTCACTTCAAAACTGCATGTTTCTTCTTAGTGCTTCTGAAACATTATACTGAAGTGCTTCCACGTTTCTGCACGCACATCTCCACTTTGCAAGAATATCATTAGAAACGGTGGGCTGCAAACTGGCTTGGAATGAAGTTCTGAGAAATTTTTCATGAAATTGCATGAAGCAAAACTCAGTCTGCATGAAATTCCTTCCTTGCAGAAGGCTACCAAAGGAGAATCCTGAGTTAAAAATAGTATGGATTCCTGGAATTAAAGACTGCCTCATAATACATACGCATTAGGAAGCTGAAATAAAATTATACAGACCACTTGAATTCTATTATTTCCTACTTACTCAATGGTTGGCTTTACAACCTTAATGTTCTTTTAATGTAAGTTTTTCATTTTTTATTTTTTTTTATTAAATGTAATTGCAAGAGAGCCAGTCTTTTGACCCCAGCTAGAAGGACAGAGGGAGTTTTGCTTTATAGAGAAATTCCAAGGTGGCCCAGCTATGCACATATTCCCTGCCAAGGCTCTAGGGTATATGCCAAGGACACGTCCAGAGAAGGATATATTTTAACGACTGGTATTTGCAGTCCCAACAACACTTCTATCATTCACATATATGATCAATGAAGTCTTAATCCTACCATCAAAGCAATTAATGAAAACAGAGCACAGTAACTTAGTACTGGAGCTAGAATTGATTCCTGAAAGACAGCTCTCTCCTCTCTCGAAACTGAGTTATTAATATATATATAAGCACCAATGTGACAAGCACTTTAGATATACCTTGACATATATATATTTACTGTCACTCAAAATGACTTACAATCCATCATATTTTATAAAAATTGTATCTTATCCCTGCTTCTAATTTTCTTTTAAGACTGTTGTATGGAACTGTAAGAAAAACGTTCACGAAACGGAGACACATTATTCTGGTGGATTTACCTTATCCACTAAGCTTTTTATCCTATCCGAGAAAGAAATTAAGTTAGTTTGTATGATTTGCTTTTAATAAATCCGTGCTGCCATCTATTTACCACCCATATTGCTGTAGTTGCTTCCGAACTGATTGCTTTACTGACTACTCCAACAATGCGCTTGGTGCTGAATTCAAGTTAAATGCACCAGTTTGAAATTACCGGATTTTCTCCTCTTTCCATTTGCAGGTAACTGCTATTCACCTCAACAAACTTCACAATTCAAGGAACAGCAGCAGCATATTTTACATTACTGCACATGTAAAGATTCTCAAAGGGATTTCCAAACCCCATACATCCAAACCATCAAAGCACTTCTGCTACCACAATTAGCAGAGGGCAGAACCAACCTGTCAGCAGTATTTTGCACTGCCTCGGATACGGTTGGAATTTCTAACAGAAAAAAAAAAAAAGAGCTTCCCAGCAGTTACACACCCTTCAGTTAACAACCCTTGAGTTAGAGTTACTACAGGGAGGACAGCCATGTTGTAGTGTTGTGGTTAAGCTATACAGGCGAGTCATACTAGCATGTGGCATTAATTCAAGTTTTTGCCTATACTCTCCAACCATGCAGACAACTTCAGTAAAAGGCACCACTGTGCTTCAGTTAAGCCAGCTCAAGTTAAAAATATGAGTAATAGTGTATTTGCTTGCAAATAGCTATACTTCTCATTATTTTTCTCTCATGTCTGTTTGAATCTATAGCAATAAATTGTATCAATATGGGTTGGTGCATTTCTTACATGTGACTTTTCTGCAAGCCACTGGAGTAACCCTGCAGTGAGGGCAAGTCCTTTAAAAAAAACAAGAGCAAATCCTTGCATTTACTGGACTGTAAAATCTGTATACCGTATGGGACAGAGACAGCTGCCCTCAAAAGCTTAAGCAACAATACCAACTCTGCCAAAACTAAAATTTTGGGTCCAGGGAAATCATCTGTTTCAGACACAGGAGACAGTCCTGCATGGTGGTTAGCACCTCAACCTGAATGGAAGCCAGTCATAAGCTGTGGTAGCCCAGACTTTACAGAAGACATTTGGTCCCTCATTCCCCAAAAGAAAGAAAAGAACGATAAAAACACATTCTCTATAGAAATATATCACAAAAATTCAATCTGACAAAAATAGAAATACATTTGTAAATGCCCAATTCGCACAAAAAAGTTAACCCGTTTTCAGAAGGTTTCCACAGTCGATATTAGACTACTGTGCAGATGAGCTGAAGTTGTGGATAGCCAGTAACACAAATGAGATTGCAGTTAATTGTTAACATCTCCTGGGCTACACTTCCTACGTCCCTGCACAGATGATGAATAAAATTATTTACCTATTCAAGTAATGAGAGCTATGCATTTTGATATCCACATCCACTGTAACTCAGACCTCCTCTGAGACCCCTACCTGTAATTAGGAACAGATGTAGGATCTTGTTCCTGAATTGATAAAAACAAATTTCAGCCCTCCTATGATATATGGCTTATCGTGGCACAGCTGATGGGAAGAACACCTCTGCGGAAGGACCCCCTTCCAGGCACTGGGCCTGATCAGCTCCTCTCTCCACAGGAACTCTCAGTGCTTTTCCATCACTGATTTGGGACATGCTAAAACACTCACAGGTGACGTGGCAAGCGCATAGCAAGGAAGTGACAAGCAGCATTTATATGACTTCACCTCTGATGAAGAAAACCATGGATCCGTACCATTCAGAACCATGGTAATTCTCTAACACGTACAGACTTCTCCGTGGTGGAGTCATTTAAAATTAACTACACACAACTTTATGTGCTTTCAGCAACAATTCTCACAGCTCAGCAGACGCAGCTGGGGAACACTCCTCAAATTATTTCATGGGGGAAACTCAAGATGACATTCAGTATAACATATTTATTTTATTCTCCAAACATCACCCTACCACACAGCAGGACATGCCCACCACAGACATTTCACAGACTGAAAGTAGCCACACTTCTTACTTTCTGTCAGCTGGCTGAAATAACCCAAGGGGAATAGGTACCTGTCCGTTTTCTCGCTCTTGCACATAGGTACCAACACCACAGCCCAGCTGAGAGGAGTGAATGCTCTAAAGGGAATTTCCCATCTAAAGATGCTGCAAGCTGACCCTTTGCCGGTTGGATGCATCACTCAGACTACCCGATATGTGCTAGCCCGGATATGTCGCACTACCCTCGGACTACCCGATACGTTGCAGCATAAGGGATGCTGCGACAGCAACAGGACACAGCATCTATGGCAGGCCCAGCCCATCCATAGCACTAGGCTTGAAGAGGTTCAAAGGAGCTGCTGTGATCATTTTCACCGAGTCAGACAAGTAAAGCTGCCTTCTTTCATGTTCCTTCCTTGACCGCTAAATGCCCCTCACTTGATTTACCCTGATCCAGCAGAGCTTATAATTCCCACTGGCTTCTAGCATAGGCGACTAAAATTATGCCTTGTGAAAAGCCAGAAGAGCTGCAACCCCTCAGGCCTGTAGAAGAGAGACAGAAATTTGTATTTGCTGAGGTCATCTCAGTACAAGAAAGTTTCACTGTTTCCATTTAAATCTGACTGAAACAATTCAAGTTAAACTGATGTGAATGCCTTCATACATCTTTATTTAAAGATGTTAAATGGGGGTTTACTTGATTTCAAACCTAATTCAAATCTAAAAGAAGCAACCAGATGAAATAAGACTGTCCATGTCACATTTTGCATTGGTTTAACTAAGGAGGTTTACCAGTAATCTTAGTGCAACTCCCTCATGTATACAAGGTCTGAAAATACATTCAATCTCCAGCATTACCCTGCTTCGTACCAGCAGAATTTGCAGCTGGAACGGGCTCAGGGGAGCCTCAATGCCTAGAAGTAAAAGAACTGGGAGGGGGGACACACACTCATAGCTGCCGTGCGCATGGGCCCTCCATGGATATTGCCTAAATTAGGGTAATTAATACAAGGGAATGTGTCTGTGCTCCTCAGTAGTTTATAAATGTTACAAAAAGAGGAATGTTTTATATGTCCCCTGATGGGTTTTAAATGTTAATAAATTATGTGCAAGGAGGTATTTTACATCTCCCCATTTAACAGTGAGCTGACAGCTGCAATTATAGGCCAGTCTCTGACCCCAGCAATACTTCCAGGAACCTGAGGAGTAAATGGAGCATCTTTCTTCCAGAACAACAAAGTGCATCAGGATGCTGGCTCAGCATTTCAACATCCAGGCACAAAACCAAGGCGAGACATTTCTGACACCCTGGGATCCCCCTTTCACCACAGTATGCACTTGCCAATCACTGGTACCTGCTTGCTTTGTCACCAGAGACCCACTGCCACTCTTCCTGTGGTAGCAACAGCTCTCCATCTTCATACAAGTACGGGAGAGTGAATGCAGCAACCAGCCAGATAATTACCTGCTATGTTGCTCCTCTGCTATGGACCAGAAAAAGAACTGGACTGTACCTGGCACATCCAGGGCAGCAGAGGTAGACCGGGGTATCACATGTGTCACTGCACGCTCATTCACTCTGGTTTTGGCCAAAAATCTGTTACCACTGAATCACTGCAGCGTCCTCTCTGGTACCAGCTTTCTGTGCCTGCACACCTATCTTCACCAGCAAGGACAGACTAGCAGAGGCATGCCTATCCTTTCAAAAAGCAGCAAAGTGACTGCTCAGTAACATGTGCCCCAGCAGAAATTCCCAATAGTTTTTAGTAAGCCCTAGCTTCTACCCTTCCCTTCTGCTCTGCCCAACCCTCACCAGTAGAACAAAGCCTCTGCGAAGTTTAAGGAAGCTTGAAGCAGTATTTTTGTTAGGTATGTTTCAAAGTAACAGCAAAGGGAGAAGAATCCTCGCTTTGTGCCAAGACCCTGAATCTGTTCACAACACTGTATTCCTGCACGCCTGTATATTTTCACCTTCTCCTTTCTCTTATCTGAAAATAACCTTTGGTCTTGATCCTTAAACTGGCTGTGTTCACTGTTGTTAGTGTGCACATTCATTAGCCCTGTTAACCACTGAGGTACTGCCTCAGGCAGCACGCAGCTGTTTTGAGGCACTTTACTCCATGCTGTACATGTCCTTTCACTCCATAGGAATTGCACCCCACTGCTGGCAAAAGGCGACTCAGACACTGAATGAAACCAAGCAGAACTGTAACACCTTGCATTTTCACTGCATCATCCCAAAGGCTGGGGAATGGGTTTCACAATTCTATTAAAATCCCAAAAGGTACTACTTCTGCTACCAAGAATCTCTTGCTTCCTTTTATTTTAGAAGGGCAGAAGCCTACAGCTTAATATATCTGATTTATTAGAAAAACTGTATTTTTTATTATTTCCCACCCCATTTGTTGGTTTTTGTTTGTTTTGGTTTGTTTTTTTTTACATGAAGGGCTGTAAAGTAACTAATTTCTTCCCTCCTCCACTTTCTAGTGTTGGACAACACTGGTAACAAAAGGGCACGTTCAACTATTAGAATTACAGTTTTCTTTGAATTAGTGGCTCCACAACTGCATCTCAGCAAAGCTTAGAAGAAACCTTAAGTGGCAAGAGCAAAGTTTTGTTTCAGATTTGGGACAGAATTAGGTTAACATTTTCACGGCATTCATGCTGTATCCAATTACAGCCAAACACCATTTGACATCTTTCACTTATATATTCCTTCTGTTTCGCACAAAGATTTCTCAACCGTGTCTTAGGAATGGGTCTTGTTTACTCCTGTGAAAATCTAGGCCTTTAGTACAGAATTTCCGGGACTAAGTTACAGCTTTTCTTCAACTCCTCTCTGTGTTTTATTATGCATTTCTTCCGGTTTGCGTTAACTCATCTATAAATGGTTGTGACCATCCTTTCATTCTTCAGGACTTTACCGTTACGGATTCCAGCCGGGTTTCCTGAGCTTTTGAGCAACAGGGACCACATGTTAATCCACAGTTTGTCTTAGGCATCATGTTCATCTCCTTCTCGATGGCGTATGTCAAACACATTCATATTAAGTCAAATAATATTGCTGTGGCTACTATAGCCATTATTTACAATGAAGCATGACAGTAGGTTATTATATTTGTCTGTCTGGTTATTATAATTGCCTGGTAATTAAATTTAGCTAATAAAACAGAGGTAGAAGCAGCACTACCATATGGCTAGTCAGGTCTCCATGGAACAATGGCTATAGGTACTGAAACTTGGCTTGAGAGCTGACAGCTGCAAGCCTGTGGTAAAGGACTTCTAACAGGAGACACCAGAGCTCGGGCAGAGCCAGGTACTGGAAGCTGTGGCACCAGGAGGGATGCCTGCCTGTCCCTGGCACCCTCCAAAGCCAAATCCCACAGCAGCTGGAGGTTACCAGGACCCTTTGCTCAGCCCAGCCTCTGAGAAACAGCACTTACAGTCCCTGCTACTTCCACATCTCTAATTCAAGGTGGGGGAAAACAGTATTGTGCACACCTCCTGGAAAGATTTCCAATCCCTGCAGCTAGGAGATGAGGTAATATGATAAGGAAGGCCAACAGCAGTCCAACAGAGAGAGCTAGATCTTCTTAGCTCTCGTTACTGTGCAGACTCATCTCACCAGCTGTTGTTCTACTGTCACCTACAGTCAACATTCAAGACCAAAAACCAGAGATTACACATCCCTTTGCAGTTGCAATCTATTTTTTATGTTAAAGCACCTCAGTGACATTCACAGGATACGTCCTAGAAGCATCTCATTCCCACGCAATCAAATTAAAGTCATTCAGCAATAGCTCATTTGCTGAAACATATAAACATTGTACCTGTCTTGTATCTGCATGAGTGGTATTCTTCTACAGGGAAAAGTTATTTGCCACGGACTTGACTGATTTACCCATTTCTCTGTTTATCAATATCCCACTATTCTTTCACAGTTACAAAATACAGTAATAATACTTACCACCTTCTGGGCTGCTGTGAGGCATAATTCATTAGTCCTTCCGAAGCGCTCAGAGATCCCCCAAGAGTACAATCTGGAAATAAAATTATCATTAGTACATGTGGGGAATTTACTACATTCATCTCCATTCTCCGTTACACAAATGACCGGCTTTGGGGTTTGGAGTTTGCTCTTGTGCGTATGTGTGAGAGCAAAAACTTGCCACATTTTGGTACACCTCAGTGGTACCAGGAATTGCATTACTCTTACCAGTATTCCTGCTTTTATATTCATTTCTCTAAAACAGTATCTAAGAATTTAATTTAAAAATAGAAGCCTCACTAGGCAAAGTAAGTTTGTGGACTTGTCAAACCTACAAAAATTACATGATCCCATGATATGAAAGACATAACAAGTGAATTTACACATTCAAGAAGCAGTATCAGGCAGTGCTAGACACCTGCTGAAGGTGATCTGAACTGCTGCTTGGACACAACTATTTCTTTCCATTGGCTACCAAGAGAACCCACAGCAACTAAGATCACTAGGCACATCACTTAGATGCCCAACATCAGGAGGTGTGTATAGTCCCCAGATGCAACGGAAATTACAGATTCAAACCTACTTCAAACTAGATGGAGTGCCTCCACGGAAATGTATTCCCAAACTTTGCTCACCCTTGAAGGTGAGCACATTTCAATTCAGGAGCACTGAGCTGGATTTCCACGTCTGCCACAAGACTCCAGTATGACCCTGAGCCAACACCAGATAAGGGATTTTCTGGCATCCAAACCGCAGGTAGGGAGCTCCCATCACCTGGAAGCTGCCACTCCTACCTGCAGCTTTGAAAAGCTCCTTTCAATCCCTCTCTGCCTCTGTAAAATGGGGGTAGCGTTTTTTCTCCTTTCCCTGTTTGCTGTCTGCTTAGTCTGGGAATTCTTGTGGATTGTGTCAGCCTCTCCTATCCTGTGCAAATGGGGTGCTTAATACAGTGGGCCACTGATCTTTGCCACTCCATGCACTGAGGGAAGACAGGCACAGTGATGACACCTCAGCTGTGGCAATTGCGTATCTACATGCTGCTCACACAGACAGAGAAAAGCAGTCTACTTTCATCCCCCAAACACACAATTTGAAGTGCTGGTCTTTGTCAAACAGGCTTGCAAGCTTAAAAAAAAAAAAAAATGCCCTTCCGGGCCTCCATGTTTCTTGTCCCTCAATAATTTGAACACATATATTCCCTACAAGGAAATTAGGAGTGGAAGGAGGGGGGTGTTAATTAAGCCCTCCTGCTCCACCATTTTTGCCAGAAACTTGACCCAAAACAGGTTTTTAGTCCAAGAACTGCATTCTATTTTTTATTGCATGCTTTATGCATTTCTAGACCTCACCTAGAAGTAGCTGAGCCAAAGCAAACACACACACACACAGAGCGCTAGGTGCGTTTTTCTGAGAGAGAGAGAGAGAGAGAGAGTTTGCTTTCCCAGTCTTTCTGCATCTGTAAGCAGGAAGGCTTCAAAACCTTGCAAAGAAAGTCTGTTCCCATGAGAACTCCTGCCTCACTCTGCAGATTCAAGAAGCAATCTCTGGCTACCGTGCATGGGAATCCCAGTATTTTGGCACGGTTTTAACATCACCATCATTAGAAACGTTGATTTATTTTAATTGTCACCTTGTACCCTGCACTGCCAAATGCAGTCAGAATGTCAATTCTTTATCAATGTGAGCTGTTGACATGGAAACAGATCTGCTGAGATGGAAGCAATAAGAAAAAAATGTGTTACTCCTCCAAGTTATACTTAGAAGTGGTAAATTTGTGTGCGCTACAACAGATTTAAATACTCAATAAACTACACAGAAGAAATAAACAACTATTTGGGGTGACAGTCATTTTAGTTGTTTACATCATAGACTGCATTTAGAACATCTCCAGTGTTACTATGGTAACCACTTTTGCTTAACGTAGTTGTGGACGCACTTTAGGTATGATCTGAATTAACCGAAGATGGAGGAACAAAACTGGGGAGCAACAGCTGAAGGAGCAACTGGCTGCTCCCTATCAGCCCATCCCATCTGCGGCATCCACAGCCAGACCGCTACGTAGCACAGCTCATCCCTCTCTCAGCTCTCCCAGAGGACCTGAAGCAGCTGACAGACCGGACCACATAGGTTTTAAAGATAACAGAGAGACGCAGAGCTCCTTATCATCCCCACACAGCTCACCATGCACCCCAGAGCTGCTCCTTTCTCTCCCTCTGGTAACCAGATAGGTGGTGGGATGAAGAGGTAGGCGAAAAAAGGAGCCTGCAAGAGGGGCCGGAGACCTGCTCTGTGCCCCTGGCAGGGTTTGTGGCTTTCCTCTTTGGGATCTCTCCCAGGGAAGTCAGCAGAGCTGCAGAAAAGCGAGTCTAGCACAAGCCTTCTGCCAAAATCTGCGACTTGGAACGGACACTGCCTCACGATTAACTTCAGACAGCTAAGAAACTGTCCTAAAAGATGCAGCGCAGACCTTTGACCAGCACTACATTTCCACTAGAAAGATTAAATCTCTGTGCTGCTAAAGCTAGTTTCATAGTCATAGGGAACAAGGCCAGAGGGGCCACTGTGATCTGCTGTTCTTAATAGGGATTAAAGGAACCCACGGTCTCCCGCACACCTGCCTCCAACCTGAAAGCAAATGACGGCGAGATGGAGATCACTGAGCAGAAAATGGAGGGAGAGGCTCCTCTGCCCTCTTGCCAGGTGCCAGGGCAAGGGGCAAGAGAAGGAACAGAGACATTTAAAACAGCTTCTCTAAACAGGATCATGGAGGCATTTGGAGACTGTTCAAAGCTCATGGATCCTGGCAATACCGTGAGGCAGTCCAGTTCTGAACTTGCTAGGGCAATCCGCCTTCCTCCCTCCGCTTCAACTGCAGTAAGACGTCAAGGCACGCGGATTTTTTTCTTTTCTTTCCTTTTCCGCTTTTCACATTTCTGCATGATTACATTAGATAATGATACATACCTCCCAAAAGCTTGTGCATCAATTAACAAGGGAAGGAGGGACACACATCATTAATTACACACTAGCCTGCGAAACACGGACATGGGATATGGCATAACATTCTAAAAATAGCAGGAAGGCCTGCCTTGTTTAGGTCAAGTTTTATTTGAATTCCCATAATAAAGCATCTGATATTAAACAATGAAGCGGAAGATGCACCACTGTTTAGCCTCAATGGGTGTTCCAGACAGATCTGCTAGAACTGAATCCACACAGCAAAACGCAAAGCCAAGGAATGTAAATTGATGTAAGCATGAGACAAAATAGTGCTTTAAACTTATACCGCATTCATCAACCCAAAGGATCCCAAACTGCTCTACAAACCATATACTAACTTAAATGCTTCCATCTGTATTGTTTTCTTGCATATCTTACTCCATCTGTATTGTTATCTTCGCGTTTGTATTTTGGCGAGATTCAGGAGGTGTTGGCTTAGATCCTGGGCCAAATTGCTGATACAGCTACAGGCAGTCAGAGACGAGGAGACAGGTTGCTGGCTCTCACAGTTGTTCACAGACATGGTTATATTGAGGAAATTCTGCTTTTCTCAAATAGAGATGAGGGAACAGAACTGGATGAGAAAACGACCTGCAGTGCATGTCTCTAGGTACAACTGCTCCACATCAGCCTTGGCTCGCGAGTGGGATAGCATAGCGTTTCTAGGTCATGAAGGTATGGATATTGGAGGCATACACACTTCTGGAATGAGAGACAGCCTCTGTCTGAATCTGCTTGTAGGCTAAGTGGAACAGACAGAAAAGCATCTTGCTTATACCCAGTTTTCAAACAGGGAACAGTAATTTGCAGATCACACAGGAATGTTGCAGAAAAGAAAAAAAAAAACCACCAGCTGCCTCCAGCATAAATCAAAAGCCTTTTTTAAACACACACAAAACCCCCAACCTTCTTCTTCCTCCTCTGGAGTGGATTGTGGCTGCCAGAAAAATATATTGCAGAGGGACAAAGAAAAAAAAAAATAGTGGAATTATTCGTGCAAATTCATACTCTTTTGAAACACATCCCATGGGCAACTTGGTTTCCAGTTAGAACATACAAGATCATCATTTTTGAAGCCTCATCTGAAAACATAAATTATGATCTTATCCTATACTGATGGTAATAAAGGCAGCAATCTTCTATCTATGCCTCCACCTCCAATGTTAGAAACCAAAGGTACTGTTTTCTAACGTCCCTAATACATCTGAGGAGCAGATGATCCCCTGAAAGCCACAGTCTTTTGATCCTATATAAATTGGATGCTTTTGAGAATGTCACCCAGGATTCTCATGTCAGTCCTAGGAAAACATAATCTAAAACAAAGGATAATTTTGATTTTCTTCCTGACTCATCAGATGAGGAGATAATTAGATATGGAAAATGAGTGTTCTTGAGGGTAAACATACCTGCTGTAATCCTACTGCCAACCGAATTAAGGTTTGCCTGCCACAGTAAGGCGTACGTTAACTCAGCTGGAGGAAAGCTAAGACCTCTCAGATTTCAGAAGTCACCGGTGGTCCTTCCTACGTTATAATTCAGTATTTTAGAGCATAGAAACCAATGGATAGAGGAAAGAGGAGAGAGAGAAATAGAAGAGAGAGACAAAAGAAGGGAAAGTATTTCTTGTCTCTGCCTGTGGTTATAAGCAACAGCAATAAAAGAATCCAGCAACACCACAAAAAACTGAAGTGGGTGGATTGCCTATTCTTTTCTTCACATAAAATCCAAATGATTTCTCTTACTGACTGGTAACATGAAGTGGCTTATTTTTTCAAGTGCTCTTCAGCCTAACCATGACTTCCACCTCTGGAACTGGAAGAATCCCATCCGTCAAGTAAGCAAAGACAGGTTGTCCTTCTGCAGTGATAGCTCAATGCTGATTGAAAGCTTCATTTGTCAGGGGAAAGAATTGTTGGTTTTCTTTTTAAATTAACTCAGAAAAAAAGGTATTTGTCCAGACCCAGGTGCTTTTTCATTCCTCGAGCAGCTGCTAGTTTGAGAGAATTTTAAATGGTTGGCCTTTATGAAATGAATTGGTAATCACAGCCCTGTGCCTCACACACTGTAGACTGAATGATTCAGGGGACTGGTAATAGGATAAAGCCTTTCACCTCGCAGGCTGCGGTTCAAATTCAGAATAATTCTTAACTTCAGAAACACCATCACTACATGATGGGCATTTGGTTGTTATCATACAATGAATCAGGTGCTTTTCCTAGTGGAAAAGCATTCATGCCACAGACAATATACTAATTATTGTGAGTAATTAGCAGAGCTCTTGGCAGTGGCAGTAGAGGGACCTGTAGAAAATTATCCATATGTTCATCCCTTGGAGGTTGTCTTTTCAAGGCAAGGGGTCAAGCCCTTCAGACAGTCATTGCGGCGATTCTTGTAGCTCTTTCCCACCCTGGGTATGTTTTGCGGGTAAGCAGAGTTCAGCCTCCAGAGCTGTCAATCTACCCGTTTTATTACCGCTAAATTACTTTTGTTTCAAATGCTGGAGGCAACTTTGAATGCCGGGTCTAATTAGATTGTAATTGTTGGAAGATCTGAGCAATTGTGGCAGATTTGGGTGGAGACTTTGGTGGCTTACAGTATTTGTGCAAATATGTTTCACAAGCACAAAATCTACAGCTGCTTACGACAGCAGGCATTTTCTTAGAAAATTTATACTACTAATCATCTAAGCCAGATAGGAAAAACTTTGAATTTCCAAATGCAAACTGAGTGATCTCCAAAAGCCGTCTGTCCAAGCAGACAGCTTCAGGGGTCAGGCGGTTTTCATGAGCCTGAGATGTTTTGGTGCAAACAGAAGAAGGTTGAGTTTAATGAGGAACAAATATTTTTGTGCAAACACAACAAGGTACATTGACCTAAGCAAGAACCAACAGCAAGAAAAAGGCATATATGTCACCATGTTTTCAGAACAATAAAAAACCACAAACTAAAAAGAAATTTCAAATACATATAGGAGTAAATCCTACCATTTAGCACTAGAAGCCTTATCTTTCCCTGGGGAAAAATACTCATGAACAGTCCAGGAACTCCATGCCCTGTTGCTGAATACCATTTTTCCTCTGCCTTCCTTTGGGGAAGCGCAGACCCCTCAACACTTCAACCCCTTGTAATATAAGACAGTCCAGAGATCTGCAGGGAAATCCTGAAGATCTGAGAGTGAACATTTAAAGGCCAGGGAGCTTCTGCTAGGAGACCCCATGCTTCCACGTAATCTCCTGAGGTCTACCTGTCATAATGACAGCATTACCTCTTTGTGCAGCTCCAGGGAGAGCTGTGCAAATATTAGATTATCTGGTTCAATGGCCAAACAAAAAACAATCATGAACAGAAAAAAAATTCAGTTGAATCTACTTGAAATAAAAGCTAAGGGGGTTGGTTTGGCTAAGGGAAAAAAAATACAAAGGAGGAAATGTTTGTCTTTAGAGAACAGAGAATTTACTACTTTATTTTTGATGTGAAAAGGAAAAAATGCCCACAAAACAAAGTAATTTTTTTAAACCTTTCCTTTTCTCCCTTTCTTTGATTTGGGGTGTGTGTATGTGTGTGTGTGTGTGTGCAATAAACCACCTCCAAATTCCATGTCACACCAAAGTAGATCTGGTCTCCCTGGAAAATTTGTTTTCTTCAGTAAACCTACTACTTAAAAACACTCTCCTGAGGTGTAGCCCTAGGAAGACCTGTGCAGTCTGCACTAGAGGGATCCAGGGACCAGATTTTTGTTTAAGAAGAAGGAACCAAGTTTTCGAGTAAGAAAACTGATCTACTTGATCACCATGGATCAAAAATATGATTGCCAAATTTTTTCCCCATGAAGGGAGAAGAGGACCAAATACCATCCTTCGAAGGGCAGACTAGCAGCCTCACTTACTCACCACAAATACTGACCCCTTTATTTTGTTCTCCTATAAGTAAAACCACTACCACAGAAAGTAAAACCATCTCCTATAAGTGAAACCACCACCACTCAGAAGCTGTTTCTTTTTTTTTTTTCTCCTGCTGCAGCACTTATGTGAAATGAAAGGTACAGGTGGGTTCCAATGGTGGTAGTAAAGTCCATGAGATACCACCAGCACATTCCCACAAGCTTGTGTAGCTTGTTACTTACACGTGTGGCTGGCAGCAAGCACACTTGGAAACCGCTCCAGTTATCCTACAGCTCTATGAGGACAGGTTGGGTTGGTAGCTGGCTCCTTTACTTTCACAGAACGAGCTAAATTGGATTCAGGAGCTTCTGCAGCTGAACTTACTTTGGTAAATACAAAGAGATACCCCGTACTACATAAATACAAACATCAAAATGAGAATTAAATTTGGTCAGAAGGACAAAAAGGAAAAAACTCAGAAGTCTGTAGAACTGCCACTGGTAAATACAAGCAATACCATTTACTAGAGAGAACAGATATATAAGTGTATATACACCAAAACTGGAAGAAAATTTGCTCAGAATGACAAAAGTGCAAAGATTCAGAAGTCTCCAGGTCAATCCCAAATCATAAAGTCCAGTTCCCCACATTTTACATAAGTCACTGTCAAAGACAATAGGAGACAAGGTAAATGCCTGTTTAAACCTCCTTCCTCCAGACCCGTGTTCCACACAGAACAAGGCGCTGGCCAATATTTATGCTATATTCTACCAACTAGCGTCCACAAAAGAGTTCGCCGCCTTGGATCACAAAACCACAATGCAAATCATTGTTTATTAACCCATCTTCACCGACCTTCCCTAGACAGCCAAGGCTTTAAGGGACAAATTATTAAAGCTATCGAAAGACACAATTATTGAATACAGAAACCAGTGCAGCACTTGCATACGTGTTAGAGGAGTATGAGCCCATACCCCTGAGCAGCAACACTACAGAAGATGCACCATTCCCAGGATGACACTGAGCTTGTTCAGCATTTGCAAGTGCAAACATTCAAAAGAAGAATAAAAAACCTTTCACATCACGGTGACCAACTCCAGGTAATACTCTGCTCCAAACTGAAAAGGCTATAGGGCACGGGGAAACTAAATGCCCTAGAAGCACAACCAGAAGACACAGCAAGCTCTTTCAAAGTTTACCAGCAGCTTTGCGCAGGAGGGGAATGGCTAAAAAGTGAAGCTGTGAAGAGGAACCTGACAGCCAACATGAAGAAGCTGGAAGACACAATGACAAAGCAAAACCAGGACTTCAAACAGGCACAGAATGAAAAAGAAGAAATTCAAAAAGAACTCCAGAATGTAAAGGCAGGGACACACACACAAAAAAAAAAACACAACCCAAACTTGATGGATTTTGAAAAGAGAATAGCTAAAAAGGGTATTAAAATGTGCAGGGGCTGGGAACACAAGTGAAGATCCAATAGTAAACACACAAAAAGGGAAAATAAAATTCTTGTTGAGGAATGCGGGATGATCTTTGACAGTGTAACAGCAAAGATAAATAAATACATCCTTGCTTTCCATTCTAGATGACTGTGAGATACCAGAGAAGAAAGCACGCAGGTGTTATATGGGGAAGAAAGTCAGTGTGAAGAAACAGAAGAGCTATTTAAATACAGAAAATAGTTAGAAACTCCAGTATAAAGCATAAGATAAGCAGTCTTTTCTAGGGGGCCACGAGAAGAAAAACAGAAGCATTTGAGAATGGAGTATTCTTAGAGGCTGGGTTTACCTCAAGTCCAAATGCAGAAACAACAAAGGAGCAGACTAGGTAAAGAGTTTCTCCTCGTGCCTGTTCCGGGCTCATGTAAAGGTCAGAGAAGCATTGTCCCAGTTCAGTATACAGCTATTTTCTGGGATCAGGGAGCACGATAAAGTGAAAGGACAGGAGAAACCTTCCTCAGTCCCACTAATACACAACAATACCCTGGGCAGTAAAGCTGCCCAGTCCTGTCAAACATGGCACTACTACCTGTTGTACAGGACTGAAAGAGCCTTTTACATGTTACACTACAGCACTAGCAATCGGCACAAGGTGTAACGTATGGCACCGCTGCTTACCTGACCCACCTAGGGATAGAAATCTGACCGAGAGAACAAAGCTACAGAAGAATATGTCCATTAATCTTGCTTTAATAGCTTATGGCACACATGAGGACACATGAAAGGCAGATCCTTGTAAAGCCAATCCATGTCTATAACACGTCTGGCAGTGCATCGAATATCGTAATTCTGCGTCTAAGGATCAGATTGTGGGGACTCTGCCCCTAAGACATTATTAAAGCCTGTATATGCATTCACACCTCACACAGGCTTCAGGGGACCTCATTGCCTTCTCA
This sequence comes from Cariama cristata, assembly GCF_000690535.1. Classification (NCBI taxonomy): domain Eukaryota; kingdom Metazoa; phylum Chordata; class Aves; order Cariamiformes; family Cariamidae; genus Cariama; species Cariama cristata. The sequence continues at coordinate 20,293 of NW_009636237.1, forward strand.
GCCATGTGCAGCTAGAAACCAGCACTTGCAAGACAGAGAACATCTGCTTCTCAGAAACTCTGCTTATTATGGCTGAAAGTAAGGTACCCAGCTTATTCACCACTACTTCATTATTTTTATTTCTCAGTCAGCTGTATCTGTTCGCAGACATGCACAATGGTTTTGTTCCGCACAACTCTCCCTTCAGCAGAATTAACTCTAGATTTATCTGTTTAAAATGAAGGTGGAAACAACCTTAGAGTCCAAATCTTTAAGACTGAGCTTGAACAATTCACATTTCCACTTCTGACAAACCTGCAGAAGCATGCAGTCCCTCGCAAGGCTAATTTGTGTGCTCACATGCACAGGAAAAAATGAGTACCTACTCGAATTCAGAGACAGATAGTGCTCATCCACTGAGTCAGTTACTATGTTCAGTTCCTCGTGCATTCATTGCAAGAATGACCAGACAACAGCAGCCAGTTCTAGTGTTTGTAGGGAGTCACCTGTTTCTGCCCGAAGGAGTTGATGTTTCCACTGACGATCTTCGTGCCACGTTGCTGTCGCTTTTTGTGACTTTTTCCCTGCGTCTGTATATATTGTAACAGCATTTACTAGAGGCTGTTCACTACGTTTTGGCCGCTTTATCCAATCATTATTACTAATCCATTTTAACAAAGGTGCCCTAAGTGACCCTACCTTAATGTCCAGAGCCTCGCTCAGTAGGCTCAACTGCAAGGCCCGTGATTTTTGCAACCACCACTCTAGATCTTCTCTACGTATTGGTAAATACACAACATTTGGTTCTGTTCCGGTAATCTGTAAAATGCGTGATCTCCCTTTCCGGATAAGCTCCGCTAAATTTTGTGTCTTCTCTTGAATTGTCGTTTTTGGTTGCAGTCCGGTAAAGATCCATTCTAATACCCTCACACTCATCCGATAACAGCAG
>NW_009636237.1:21251-21772 GCF_000690535.1 Cariama cristata
GGGGGGTTTGTTTAGCCAGTAGCCCAGGGTATCTCTGTCCCGTCCCCCCAAACACACGCACACATTGCATTGGCCTTGGCACACGTGCAAGGTCCAGGGGCCCTTTACAGCCCAGGAGCAAAATCAAGGTATACCCTTCGGTCAAGGAGCGCATAGAGCAAAAAAACTCTACCTCTCGGATAGGCCCCCGGACAGATGCGACGGGAGGGAAGAGAGGGCACTTGGTGGCTTCTCCTACTGACCAGCGGCCACGCTGAACTCCGCAACTCCTCGCCTACGCCAAAGGATGAGCTCCGACGCAACCTGGAAAGTCACTTGCGTTACTACTGGAAGTACTGGTGCCTATACAAACACGGGTTTAGGGCCTGCCCCAGTTGCTGGCTACTTTTCCCTCAAATACCACCCAGTCACAAAAAGCCTCTCCAGCAAAATACTGACTTCAAAACAGCATAGGAGCACAACTGGCCTGCGAAGCACCGAGCAAGGCACAGCCAGCCTTTAGTTTATTTAAGGCAGGCTCC
>NW_009636238.1:0-15765 GCF_000690535.1 Cariama cristata
CAGGTGAACGCGGCCCGCTTGTTCCCGAACCCCGCTTTTCCGCAACTGACTGCTCCGGGTTGTAACTCGGTTTCTCATCTCAGCGGAGCATTGCGTTGCCCATTTTTGACCTAAAACGGCAGATCACAGAACAGCGGTCACAACGCGACCGACCCACAAGTCGCTTCACAGGAGGTCCCACATCAACAACCCCGCTACACCGGCAATGTTGCCAAAACTTCCAAAATTGGCTTTAAAAATAATCTCCAAAGGAGGCTATTTTTAAAAAAAAAAACCTCACTACTATATAAACATTTTGAATGTAAACAAAAAATACTTGTTCCAAATAAACTGATTTTGGAACGTACTAGAACATAGTTCTACTTTGGCTTCATATTTTAAAAAGTAATACTGTCGGAAATATGCAAGCAGAATGGTGAAAAAAAAAAAAACAAACTTTTTTTTTTTAAGTGTAACAAACTCCAGAATCTTTTAAAAATACAATCTCTGATACTGTGATTGCAGAGACCCTTCATACAAAAACACTGTAAGCAGACACAATAATAGTTTTAAATCTAGAGCCAGTCTCAAAGCGTTCCTAACTATTTTAACTGGCAGTTAAATCTGAAGTTGGTTGTGACGGTGCAGTATGACCAACACCACAACAAAACGTGACCAAACTGGGGTGGAACCCTGACCTACCTGACTATGAAAGGCACCTGTAACTTCCCTCCTTTCTAGGGGCGGGGAAGGCACAGGCAGCTCCTCTGAGAAAGTCACACCGTACTGTAAATAACAGAAAGGAACAAAAAATAACAACAACATCCTGTTCCTATCAGTTTCAATCATGTTCTTAAAATTCTGTTCTGCCAGTGACATTTTTGATATACCAAATCTCAGAAGTCAAACATATTCTAGTATTATGTTTTCTACTACATCCCCACCCCCTTTACACATCTCAATTAACAAAATTAGGCTGTGAAGATCTGCCTCAGACACAACTGAGGTCTCAGTGTCTGGTTAAAGGCAGAGCTTGGACAAATACAATTTCATAAAGCAAATTAAACCCATGGGATTAAGGTATATTGAATCATTTCTTTATAAATCAAATCTATTTGATAGCAAAAGTCCTATTTATTAAGGACTCCTCCCTAAAAAAACCAAAATAAATCCATCAATCCACAAGAGCCTGTATAATGCAATTTCATCGAGGGCACCCAGAAACCCGTTTCTGACCGACAGATGTTTGATTTCATAAAGGCCTGGACTAGGAGATCAGGTTGTCTCCCCCTTCTTCTGCTCCCCCATCAGTTCCCAGTATTTCTCCTTGAAATGCGATGCCTTTTCCTGAGGCTGTTTTTCTACTAAACTGCATCAATTGCTTCCCTTCAATTAGCAATGGCAGCTTTACTTGTTAATTGGAAGGATTAAATTGAGGCTGTTCAGACCTATATACAGGTCTCACGTAACTGCTTAGTAAATATAACAATTTCTAGTTAACGGGGTTTTTTAAAAAAAAAATTAATGATCTTTTGTACTTAACCTAGAGCTTTGGAAGACAGTAATTAAAGAAATACCTTTCTCGTTGAAAAAAAAATTGAATCAGAGCATCCAGTAAGATAATCAGCATGTGATCTAGTGAAACATGAACTGGTAAGGCTCTTGAGAGGCTGGTGGGTTTTACTCTGTAAAACAAGAATATGTAGAGACAAAGTAAACAGAAACAGCAATTAAAAAAACAACAAAAATATTGTATTTGAAATTAAACATTTAAAAAGAAAATCTGAGTACAGAGAGACTTATGGTTGGTCGCGGACTTAATCAGCAGTTGGCAGTATCAGATATCCAGTGAAAGCAGTAAGGCATTTCTGAATCCCCACTCATGAGCCAACAGCAGACCAGAAGTTAAATTAAGGTCTCCGTAGTATCACCTGTAATTACGTTACCTTATCCTAGCTCCTGCTGACAGGACCTAACATACACAAGCGTTTCCTTTTGTCTTTGTGAATGGACCCAATTTGTCTGACTGTAGACACCAAACGTAGACAGATGTATGGAGAGACCAACCCTCTGAATTTAATGACTAGCTTTAGTACTTAATAGCTGTCTAACAAACTTCTCCTTTCTTGGCAGAGACAACTTAATGGGGAGCAGTAACGTACTTGTGTGAAGCAACGCACTTCTGACGAAACTACCTACACAAAAACACCAGCAGCATTAAAGAAACGAACGTACAACGTACAACGTGGTCTTAACGGGATGGCAAAGGCAGTTGAGCCTCGATCCCCATCCTCTCCCTTCTGAGTGACCGCCTGTTCCTCACCACAGTCCTCCTTCACATCCACGCTGCCGCTACCCAAACTAAACCCTATATATGCTTCATAGCACAGGACCTCCACACCCCTCTTCCAGCTGTCCCCATACAATGAAGAGGTCACAGCAGCAAGCTCACCACCACGCCTGCTTCACTCATCATGCAGAGCTTGCTGGAGCTGCTGAGATGGCCCTAAACCCTGCACTATATTAAAAGTCCTATAATCCAAAGGGCTTTTACACACACACTTAACTACTATGGTATCACTTACATTTGGATTTGCACTAAGCATGAACTTAGCAACTACTGCTTAATAATTTATTAACTTCTCCCATTAAGTGGCACAGTCACTCAAAAAGACTTCAACAATTTTCTGGTAATTTTATTTACAGTCTGCAGAGTGTTCTGTGAAACACAGTAATGGTTACAGACTAAAACACACAACATACATATTTTCAAACATTTAAATAAGCACAGTTTATTCAAAAGTAATTATACACACTACTTTCTCCATAAAAATATAAAAAATAGTTTAGTCACTATATTTTACCTAAACCAAGATATTTAAGAATTCTTCCACACGTGATGCCCCCTCCCTAAAAAAGGGCACTCCAATGATAAGAAATTTAGGAGATTGCATCACAAATTAAAATACTAATGCCAACTGCTTCAATCCACCAAAAGAACAAATAACTTTCAATTAGCAACCAGCAATACTTGTTCTGCAGTACGTTTGGATTTTTCTTTTGGTGGGGTTTTTTTTTGCACTAAATTGCTTCTCCCATGCCAGATTTTCACAGACATGTGCACACTATTACATAAAAATAATGGACTGATTACACTGCAGACTATAATGCCAGTCACCATGTGCCCAACAACATGGATTGGTAATCTTGCACTACACAACAATTTTTTGCAAAAATATCAAAAGGGAAACACTTTCCTTTGGGACCTCTATTTAAAGGCGACTCCTTTTGTTACTGAGCATCCAGTTAAAATAGCCTTTTTCCTCTCTCCTTGAAAATAGTGCCCATTTTTGTTTGTTACTATTATTTCTCTGGTTTTACTGACCATAATTTTGTATGGAAAGCTAATGGAGTTCTGAAAAACACCCACTCAAGCCCTTCTCTCACTAGGATACATTTAATTTACAAAAAAAGGCACAAAGATGAAACTCCTAAGCAGCATCAGTCATAACTCTTTCACTGTGCACTGCTCCTCTTTCTTACACAGACACTGCTGCAAGAGACACTGTCTCAGAAAATACTACAAATACATGAGCTAAGGAAACAGGCAAGTCGAAAAGACTAAAGCCTCTGTACAAGTACAATATTGATCATTAACAAATGAACACTATTTAAAGTTTTATGTTGCAGTTAAGACTCGACCTGGAAGCATCAGGAAAAGCCATCAGAAAAAAAGCTCAGCAGCATATAATACATTTGTTAACAGTGAGATGGAAGGCCCTCTGTGTGCAACATTGTGCATTCAGTTTCAACAATGACAGTACTCTACAGCCAGCAGTGTAAAACTTTTGCTTCTAATACTTTAGAGGATTTTCTAAATGTACGTGAAGCTGTCATAAAGAGAGTAGTAGCATATGACGCACAGCATGATCTGCAATAAAAAGCTTTTGCTTTCCAGCATGTAAACATCCAGGTTACTGGACCTTAGCTCATATAAACAAATCTGATGATAGATTTTCAAACTAAAAAAGTAAAGTTTTCCATAAAAGGATAAACCACAAAAATACTCTTTCAGTAAGTCTCACATGCCATTTAATACCTTTCATGTCCTATGAACAACTATGCAAAACATTTAGAAAGTTTTAGCAGTAGAAATGTTGACCAGTTAAACTGTTTGGCAACCATGTGCTCAAAACATCTTTGAAGAGTGTTATCATTCACTAAACAACAGTTCTACACTGTACCACACTATTTCTTCTTCTTTTTCTTTGGTGGCTCATCATCAGAACTACTGTCTGTGCTGCTGCTGCTACTGCTGGAGGAACTAGAATCCGATTCAAACTCTGAAGAAGAGGAAGTACTACTTGAGGATGGAGAAGATGAGGAAGTAGAGGAGCTCTCATCACTGTCACTATCATCATCAGAAGAAGAGGTAGAAGAATCTTCACTGTCCGATGAGGAATCACTAGCCGAACTGGCACTGCTACTGCTGCTGGAACTGGTCACACTTTTTGATCTGAAAGAAAACAAATACACAGATGAGAACAGGCCTGCTAAAGACAGCACTCATTACACAGTGTTCTTTATACTGTGTTATAAACCAAAGATCAATTATTTGGTCTGAAAATTTCCAGGCCTGACAAATTCCTGTCTGCCGCCCCATCCCCCCAGTTCTGAATGAATGCATTTTGGCCATTTGAGCAACACAGAATGACACCACGTACATGAAGTAAGCCAAAACTGGACTACAGAAAAAGGTTACGTTTGAAAGCTGGCAAGGATGTTGTTCACAGTAATGACGAATGTCTTTACTGACTTGGCTAACAGAAGAACAAGGCTGCAGGAGAAGCATGAATGTCCTGTACTACTGAAGCGTTGGGGAAAAAATAACAAAGATCAGTTCCCTAGCACACCACTGTAATAAGGAGTGAAATTTTGGCAATGTAAAAGTCGGTGGAAGTTTCATCAGTGATTTCACAAATGTCAGAACTGTACTCAACGGAAACTGTTCTTAGATGACTCCCGGCAAAAGAACCCAAATTACGTGCCACTACAGGATCCTTATGTTTCCAAAGTGGAGGAGAAGGGGTGGAAGCAGTCCAAGATAAAGGTAGAATTATGAACATAGCAAAGTGGATTTCTGTATCCTCTGCAGGTTGTTTTTTTTCCATATTAAGCCCTTACTGAGGCTGTTGTTCTCAAGATCAACATCTCTGATTAAGTAAGGAAACATGAATTCCAAGAAAGTACAATTAAATTCTCCCATATATCTTTCTCCAAAGTGTAAAGGTACTAATTCACCTCCTTCCCCACCAAGTCAACCAAACAGTATGCGAAAATGCTAGAAATAATAACGCAGAATCTTATTTCCAATAGAAAAATCAATGTAGTAGCTTTTTTCAGAGGGTTTGGTTAAATATAACAACTCAGGAAATGCCTATGTTAAGGTTATTGGAGAAAAAGTTATGTTTTTTCATCATACCAGCCATGGTCATGTCAGCTGACAAATCTGGATGCATGTGTAAAGCTATGAGCCACTGAAGTTTTTATAATACACCTGTAATCTGTCATCTCAGTGCATGCAGACACAGTGGCTGTCTATTAAAGATAAATCCATAAGGGCTGGTTAAACACAGACTTGTTGTTTGTGAAAAACTAGTCTTAAGATGAGGAAAACCAAAAAATGGGACTAGTAGTTTCAATCTGAACAGCTTCATTAGATGTGCAGACCCATTTATATGGAGAAGAATCAGTCAGAGGATCCCCTGAATTATTAACTTTGATTGAACTTTCTTTTCCTCATCACCTTTCACACGATCCATAGAAGCAGTCCATGGACCTCTGATATTTAGGTTATAATCTGAAACGCACTCACAGAAATATCAGAATGTAATACTTAATACTGCTTCTCCAAGATGAAAGCAATAGCTAGATCTATGAGAGAATAAACAAGCAGATATTTGTTTTCAGGTGATGCTGTTGGTAGTTACAGCAGGAGAATGGAGATGGGAGCAAGTAAAATTCATCTACTTCACCTTGTCCTAATTAGGTAATGTGACAATCCAGATGCTATAGATTGGTAGATCTGAGATTTTTGGATCTACTACACCACCGGAAAAGTACAAAATTTCTGCAGCGGACAAACATTCCTCCTCCTCAAAACAAGTTTTCAAGTGTTAGTATCTTGTATGATTCTATGCACCAACAGCGGAAGAACTGCTGCATTTTGTAACAAATGCTATCACCATTCTCTTGAGACTTTTTGTCCTTTCTAATTCTATTGCAATCCTCTAACAACCCCAGGTGATTTTAAACATGCTACTTAAATCTATAATTTTGGGCACAATCACAGCTGGGTGCTCGAAGAAACAAGTGAATTAAGACATGATTCTACCCTTCAGACAGATTTATATGTGATCCAAGCATAAAGTGGGCTTCCAGTTAAGAACCAAAGCATGCCGCATGGGAACAGTGAAGCCAACACACACCCAGAAGACAGCTCTGTGTCACCTGAGGTCACAAGATTGTACGACAGCTGGTTTGCCTGTTCCTGTTTTTCTGGTTAAGCCTGTAGCTTACTTATTACTGTTTATATCAAAACAAACATGCACTATGTAAAAGGTTAGTGCTCACTACTGCCAGAACCCTAACTTCTGCTTGCTTTTTTTTTAAATCTGGAACTTATCTATTCAATGATAACCCTTTGCAGAATTTTCCGCATTTAATTCTTCCTGCATCGTAACAAAGATACAAATAGCAAACTATCAGGAAAGAAATTTATATCGATGAATTCAGTGCTTGCATAAAAACAGGCTAACAATTCAAACATAGAAGAGCTTTAAAATTTTAAGGAAAAAAAAAATGACCAAACCACCTCCTCCCCCATAAATGCTTTTACTTTTTTAATTTTGGTTTAGACATCAAATACTCTGAAAATCATTATGCCAAATAGAAGATTGCACCATAAGAGAAAGCTGAGGCAGGAAGAGCATCTGAACTACACTGTTGAGAAATCAGTTAATTTGTGATCTCACTAGTCCTAAGTAACTCCAACAACAAATGGACACTACTGAGAAAGGAGCCTTTGGCAAAACATATTCTGATAGTAGAACGGAGACAAGAAGAAGCCTTCCAATAAAGCCACATTCCACACGATAGCCTAAAATAAAAGCATGTTTTAAAAAACTGCTGTGACTTATTTAATGACTGCCACACCAAGCAAAAGGCCTAGTCTTTAAAAATCTTCCAAAAACTATTTTCAGAAGATCAGATTTAGAGACAGAGAACAGTCAACTAAATGCAAAGAGATAATAAAGCTATTACTGTACAGACATCCCCCATAAGTAAAACTCACAACAAAATCAGCAGGAGCGTTACAGCCAGGGTCCTAGCTGTTCCTGAAATGGGTTGCTAATAAAGACAGAAGCAAATTGCCAAGCAAACGTTAATGCAAAGTGAAGCAGAAATTACGTCAAAAGAGTTCTTGGCTCAAATTAGTACTTGGGGCGGGGGGCAGGTTTATTTCCTGGATTTTGGCTTGGTCCGGGATCAAGGGGGTTTTGTTTGGTTTTGGGGTTGGGGGTTGTTTTGGGTTGGTTTTTGGGTTTGGTTTTTTTTTTTTTAGATGTTTTATTTCATTCTCTAGACAAAGCTTCAGAGAGAGACAGCTGCTATGAGAAGGGAATGGAAACAACAAAAGGAAGAGCCAAGATGTGTAGGTGGAGCAATTACAGACTAGAAAACAGTATGCCATTCTCGAGCAATTGTTTAAAATACACTTGATGAACTTTGAGGCAGAAATAGGAAGATTTTTATTATTAAAGCAAGATCACATAGAGATATGACAAGCAGTAGGGAGAAAAGCACAGGACAAAGAATTTAGAGGTTTTGAACAGGGAGGAGTAGAAATTCTCCAAATGTCTGACACACAAATGCCTGTAAGAGGCTAAAATCAGTAAAATCAAAACTGTATTTGCAATGTTGATGTTCCCCACACACGCCTTCCAAATTGCGTGCCGCAATACCCGGTGCAAGATCACACACTGAAACAGTTGCACAATTTGTCATCGTTCCCCACATACCTTTTTTTCTTGGTCTTCCTTTCTGCAGTACTTTCTCCAGCACTAATTAAGGGGGGAAAAAACAATGGCTTTGATTAATGCAGTAGGAAAATTAAATCAATAGCAGCACAGTGGAACTGAGTTTAATATTAGAAAACTGGTATCCCACTGGCAGAGAGCCGCACCGCCCAAAGTTCATTTGGCATCTATTTTCAGTCACTATTCAAACCAGAAAAACAACAATACCTACAAATCAGGAAAGAAAAAAAAAGCAGCAATTCACCTCTAATTTTCTGTGTTAAGTATGCTTTACACTCTTCTTTACTCTTTTCTTCATATTATACGGACAACGTTTTGGGATGGGAAAGGCATGGCAGAAAAGGATACAAAAAAAGTTCTGTATAACCGTATTTAGCAATAACTGGATTGACTGAAACAAATGGTAAAATACTGAATTAGCCGGTAGCCTTCACTATGCATTTCTTTCAAGTACAAAAAGACACAGAACCATCTACTTATATGAATGCTTTCTAGCTATTTGTCTTTCAGATTCCCATGTATTCATACACTCACAGAAAGTTTTAGTGGTAAATAACACAGAAAAAAGTTTCTTTTAACAAAACACTATGGGATTATTTGTTTTTTCTAAATAGTCTTCACTTCTAGATTTTTTTTTTTTTTAAAGAAAATAAAATTCTTTCAGTCAAATCTACCACTCACATGCTCTTCTCAATCCATTGCAGATATATAGCACATAATTCAACCTGGAACGTACATGTGTGATTAAGGTAGTCCCTCATTATATACTTACAACATACTTAATGTGCCACTGATACAGGAGGAGGTTATACGTTCTTTCATAAGCCAGTATACTTTTTCCTCAACTGAAACCTATTATTAGAAGCCATGTTAAAGTAAAAACTGCAAATATATTTCACTTAGAAATTAGACAGCAGTATGTGTTGATAAAGACTCCAGAAAAGGGCAGCAAGAAAGCATGAAGTGTAAACTATACTGTATTTCAAGAGAAGTACTCAGTGCCATTTGTATGCCAGAAAAATGAGATTTTTTTCCCCCATTTTTTATTGTCACACATATGGTATGAAAATATTATAATTACACAGAAGAGTTTTCCACACTCCCCAGAGTCTTCTGTGGGGAAGAGGAAGATCTGGAAATTTCAAACCAAATTATAATCCCTCCTGTATTGCTGAATGTTGTTAAGATTTGTATTATTAAGGCCTGAAACCCTTACCATAAGTAACCAGGTGTTTCACAGGTAAGAGAAGCCACTGTGAGTAAACAGAATTCAATCCCAAAGCACGTTTTAGAAGATGGGACCTAATTCGGGCTGTGAGCAACCCGGCCTGCCGTGGCACAGGTCTATGCCTCCCTCTAGTGTTTCACCTATGGGCAAGTATAGGAGTTCACTGCTCTGTGGACCTACACCCCTGAGAGCGGTCAGTGCCCCGCAGATCACATCTGCATCCTGACACTTGGTCGTTCTCCCTGTGGCACCACGCTGCCTTCAGAACCATACATAAGACTTGGGCACCCTGGCTGTGGTTCAATGCACTAACATCACTAAGGAATAAGCATTTTCTCACCCTTCCTCCCCTCCCAACTCCTACTCTGGGACAGGCGAGCAGTGGGCTCTGCTGACGCCAGTAAGCGAAACCTCCGTAACGTCCATCAGAATCGTGGGATCAACACTGGGCAAATAGAAGGATCCTGGAACAACTGCTGAAGTGAGTTAACTCTGAAAAATCTTGTACGTGGTTGTCAAAAAGTAAATATTAACCTTATTAGACTATGTTTGCCTTCTGGTTAATGATTCATTATTAGATCTTTAAAGATGATGATACAAATACTCTGAAGCAGACCTGTAGGAGGCCAAACTTCTCTGCAGACAAGAAATAACAAGCTATACGAAAAGTAAGAGTGTGACCTAGGAAGTTGTTCTTTCCATGAAGAATAAGCTTCATCCTTGAAAGTGCAACACTGGCATCTGAGAAACCGGATACCTGATGGCACAGCTAGGGAGATTCAGAGAGCTTATGACTAGAACACCACTACAAATCCAGCCCAGTTTAACTAGGATTAAAAACTGTTCCCATCTAAGGATTACTTAGTCTTCCTTTTGAGATGACTTTTCACACCACACACCCTTCGCACTGTGGACTGTTAGACTTACAGCTCAAAAGACTCCATTCATGACAAACGCTGGACAGTCCTGTAACTCCTATATAAAATTATCCCATACACAGACTCAAGCACAATGGCCAGGCAACAAGCAATTTCACCCTCAATTCACTATCCTCCAATGTTAACCTGCAGAATTCAAGAGAAATAGGGCAGAAAAGGAACAAGGAGTCTTAAACTCAACCTTTGTCTTAAAAGCCTTGACTCTCTGAAAAACTCTTCCAAACTCTGTCTCCAAATGGAGCAAGTTTTAGAGCCTAAGCACTCCTGATTTCTTATCTACAATACTAGGGGATTACAATTGCTTCAGAATTACTCACTGGATCAAAATTAATTTCAAAATCGAACATTTTATGTCACTCTTAACACAAGCTAATGGGCTTCCACTTAAATCAGTATTTCAGCACTCTCTGCCAGAGGTTACCACCCATTTTCTTTCCCCATTAAGATAACAGAGCACAAGGTGTGAACACTCTTCCATAACTTGCATCCTGGCAGCAGTAATGACCTACAGCCAACATACTGAGCTGCACATGGCAGCGACAGAGGGTATGTTTCCAAATCCTCAGCAGCAGTGGCTGTAAATGACACTGTCCCTCAGTGGGGCTGAGGCAACAACTTTCCAGCTACCATAACCAAATCTGAGTTGCAATGGCAGAATGGAGACCCTCATACATAGAAATTCCATGGAAAACTAATGTGCTACATAATTTTTCTCTTTCTCATCTGGAGTTGCTTGTTAAAACAATTATTAAACTTGGGGGAAGCATTAAAGTCTACTCAGAGCAAAGTGGAAAGGAAATCACATTACACATCCAGAGTTTTGTTTAGATTGTTCTGTTTAGCTGCAGGTATCTTTCACTTTCTCAGATGTCAAAAACGGGAAATAATTGTGCCATTCAGTGAGGTGTTTTTACTTTATGCTTGAGAGTTAAAACCACCTGATAATCCAACTCTCATTCACCTGTTTAACCATTACAGCTCATAATGAGCAACATACAGGAGCTGTGCTGGCACAGATCCACTATCAGATCATATCCAGAAGACCAGGTTTTAACTGCACAGTCTCACAGCAAACCTAAACAGAACTGAAAGAATTGCTTCTTTGTTACAAATACATTTACAGCCTTCACACCAACGTGCTTGTACTGGCACATAAACATATGAAATCAAGTAACCAAGGAATTCAGGAAACAGTATTTCATTACAAAAAAGGCTCCAAGTATTTTAACTTTGGCTTAGTGCACTTTTTTTGTTTCAGACAGGCCAAAAAAGTTTTAAGTGTATTTCAGACAGGCAGGTGGTAACAAACAACATTTTAATTTTGTGGGACCCGAGTGTACATATTCCACCTAACATACAAAATGGCTCAAATATTAAGCAAGCATCACACAGTCTGGAAGAAAAGATGACACAAAATGGTCCAGGGCACCATCTTTCCCACTCACATGCAAAATTACCTTTCCATTAATAAACTAGACATTTTCATTCTGCCAGTCTTACCTTTGTTGCAGTAATAGTCGCTTTTCTTTTTCTTTAAGAATTTTCGCTAATTGAGCTGTCCTCGAAGGTCTATGCAGGTATTTTCTCTTCCCTGTACATTCATATGTCCAGTGTCCAAATTCTAAACATTTCTGACATCTTACATGCTGCTTGTTTGCCTCCCTATAAAAATGCAGAATTGCTTAAGTGACTGATTCCAAGTCTGTTCTACCTATTGAAAAAGCTTTTTTTTTTTCTTTTTTATCATGTAGATTCTTAACAGCATATGTAGTTATCATTAAACCAGACATTCATGGGTCCTTTAGCTATTATCTTAAATCAGGTCACGAACTGTAACATCAGATACATACAGAATTTAGGCAAACACATTTCCATTTATTAAAACATTCTTGGATCAACTGTTTATGAAAGGGAACAAAGCAACACTTTTCCTCTATTCCAGAGCTTCGGTTTAGGTCATCTTCTGCTAAAGTAGCAAATGCTGAACTAATGACATCAACTGTCAACACACCCATCAACTGCACCTGAATTTCACTTTTAGTTTTATACCAGCTGCTGCTTAGCCTAACTGGCAGTCTCTCCCCACTCTCAAGATTCTATAATTTCCCCCGCCTTTAGATACTGTAAACAACTTAAACATTTTGAAAAACACTACTAGGACCATTCTCTGTCAGTGAACAAAGATTAATCCTATCACCAAAATCACATTTTGATCAACTTAATTGGCACAGGTTTTAGCATTACAGGATATAATTGTACAATAGTTATTGGGAACGATTACACTATATACAATTTGTTGCTATCTGATAATTGCACATGGTTCTAGCTTGCTTCAGATAAATAATTGAAATTATGTTTTAGAATGCTGTTAGCAAAAAGCAGATAACTTTATTTCCTAGAATTTAACACTCGAGTACCAAACTGCCAAAATCTCACAGAGCCTAGGACTCCCAGAGATGCTCCTAGCTGTAGCTTATTTGAATTTACTAAGATCCATTGAAGCCTGGCAGAAGGTTTATCATAAGAACAATCAGGTTCCTGCTCACTTGTGCAACATAAATCAAGCAAGATTTCACTTACTACTCTGTACCACCCAAACTCTTGAAGTATTAGTGAGCATTTTACATCCACATTTCAGTTCTCACACTGTGGTAAAATCCTTCAATCACTTTTAGAAGTCAGTTAAGAGACAAAACTCCTATTTTCATATGCTAGCTCTTACGCCACTATTCTGAAGCTTTGCAAAAGCTGTTTTGCTATCTTCTCGCAGACAGCCTCCTCCTTTACAAATAAGGAAACTCATACACCGATCAAGTCACTCACTCAAGGTCAGAATCACAAATTAGTTTTAGAGCCAGGGCTGAAATCAGGACTTTGTAGCTCCCGTACCGTTCACTGCAACTGCTGTAACTTACTTCCACCTTCTATCATTTTTTCCAAACATCAAAATACTAATTTTTCAAGGCCAGTCCATTTAAACTGTCTGGAATTAACTGCCCTGGCTTAACTAGGAGAAGGCTCCTAGACTGTTCATTTAGTATTTAGAGAGCACAAAGTGATAGAGCAGTAGTGAGCATTTTTCTCTCAAAGGAGCTTCATCTTTCAAGACATCACAGTTTAAGGCTGGGCTAGCAATTAAAGCAGATGACAGATGCTCTCTATTAACCCCTTCCTTCCTCAGAAGGCAAAGGAAAGGAGAAAAGGGAGAGAGATTTATGGGTTGGAAAATTAGAACAACTTTAATAAAAAATAACAATGAAAAAGAGTATAATATTAATATCAATAATAGAAATAGTATTTTAAAATATACAAAACCAATATTGAACTTCCCAATGATGATCACAGGATTCTGAGCCACAGCAAGGTGGGCACTGGCATGTCCCAGACTGGACACAGCAGCAGATGGGAACCAGATTCAGGAATGCACGGATCAGGATCAGAGAGGCAGGACAACAAGCAGTGCCCCACAAGGATGCCGGCCATGAAAGGAGGGCCAACCCCCGTGATCCCTGAGCTTTATACCGAGTATGACGTGGATGGGATGGAATACCTTGTTGGTCAGTTCTTGGTCACCTGTCCCATCTGCTCCTTCCCGCAAGTGTGACCCTTTTACGCCTTTTCACTTGTGAACCGTAAGAGAGCCAGCAGCGACCTTGGTTCCCACAGGGATAAGTACAAACATGGGCCTTTCTGCATACCAGTCCTACCGTTACCTTGGTAACAACTATAAACATCAAGCCTTATCACTTCTAAAAGCAGACACTGTCTGAAAAACACGTAGTCAACTTCAGAAAGCAGTTCATTACTCAGAAGAAACTTAACTGAAGGAAAGTCTACTGAAAGGAGAACTGGTCCTGTCTTAGTCAAAACCAGGACACAAGGCAAGGTGTGAATTGCCTCTCCTTCAACTCTAGCCATCACCTTTTGTGACAGTTCTACTGGATCTTGAAGGGAATCTTGTTTTGAACATCCATTGCTTTTTCAATGCGAAGAGTATTTGGCTTCATAGTCTAACCTTAGGAATACTAATCTAAATCAGCACTAGAAAATTAATTAAACTTACAACCTAAGCTGCGCAATTAACTCAGACCTGAACGGGAAGCATGATGTCTAGTAACGAACAAAAAAAACCAACGTCTTTGAATGGTTTCCTTTGTCTTGCCTTGGACTCCTGGCTCTGCCACAGAAGTTACGTGTAAGCAGAATGACAATACTCCCTCCTCTTCATCAACATACAAGCCCAAAAAAGTGAATGTTTTTCTGTCTCAAACTAGCCCAGACGTGCCTCCACAGGAATAGAATGGAAGTTTAAAGCAACAATAATATAACTCAGTATTTCCAGGACTTTAGTACTACTCGCATGACCAGGGCAGACAATTCTAGGCAAGCTAAAAAGATAAGGATTAAGCCCTAAAAGCAAGATAAGTAATTGCCAAGAAAACAGATCAGACTGGCTCAATAACTACAGCTCTATGAATACAATAGCAGCACTAACAAGTTTTAACACTAATGAAAAGCATGAGACTGAAATAAACTTTTAACAGTGATCAGTGAGCACAACCTAGAAGCAAAGGCTGGCAGATATATAATTCAGCATATACCCATCAAGCACATAGAGACATAACAAGAAAAGTAAGAAATAATTCCTTGACTCATATAAAATAGCAACTTAAAAGAACAAGTATTCCATGACTACTTTGAAATTCCAAGTTACTTTCCACTGGAAAATAGGAAAGAGATTATACCAAAGAATGAAAGAGGCAAGGGAAGGCAGAACCCATCCATATTCTATCCAACTCTCATAATCAGTTGAAAAGACCCAAATGCACTGCAAAAATTGAAACATAAAAGTCTAAGGAAGAAAAAGAAAAAAACAAACAAACCCAAACCAACAAACAAATGAAAAGCCAACACAAGTACTGCATGAGAGTGGAACACAGGCATTTGCTGTACTTAAGATAAACAAGGAAAAAGTTGGTTTTTCCTCATTTCAGTGTTTTGCACTCAGACCTCTTTAGTATTGTGAGAATAACTGTAATGCAATATCCATATATGAATAAATGTTCTTTTCTTTTTTTTTTTCCATCTCTTTTATGGTTCTGTAAACATAACATGAACCTAGAATTTATTTTTCCTTAATCTGACTGTTGAAAGCGTACAATGAAGATCACTGAATACCTGCATCATAAGGTCTTACACACTTCACTGAAAACTATGGCATGCCACCACCTGTAAGGCAGCCTTTTCCCAAAACGCTGCTAACTACCGTTAGCACGAAAACGGAAAGTTTGGAGACATCGTCTCCTTTTCCACAGTCCCGCGTTCATTCTCATCATTTCACTGCAACCATGTCACTCCCCGGGTCCCCCCAGCCGTATTTTGGAGCAGTTAGAGCAGTTTTCTTACAGACGAGCAGCACTCTGCCTCGGATGCGGAGCACTTGCGAAGATGGGGCTCTATCCCCTCGGATACGCGCTCGGACCCATGGCTCCTACTCACGGGGGACGCCCCTGCCCCTGCC
>NW_009636239.1:0-251 GCF_000690535.1 Cariama cristata
CCTTGAAATACCCTTTTCTTAGGTAGTCTGTACCCAGAATACATGGGTCCTCTGGGCCAGTCACAATGGGGTGTCTTTGCCATCCGTTCCTAGTTAGGCTTACTTCGGCCTCCAAAAGAGACAACTCTTGGGATCCTCCCTTCACCCCAGAAATATGGATTGGTTCAGTTCCTATGTGATTTGAGGGCATCAGAGTGCACTGTGCGCCAGTGTCTACCAAGGCTTTATATTCCTGTGGTTCTGATGTACCA
>NW_009636239.1:904-1110 GCF_000690535.1 Cariama cristata
GGAGATCAGCTAGGTTAGAATAAATCATGTCCGTCCCAGCCAGTTCCCTCAGACACTGGGTACCTTTCTCCATGATGTTCCACTTCGTGGATAACATGCAGTATCTTCCCTGCACGGGTATCTCTACCTCCCAGCTGACAGGAGTCGCCGCCAGAGGCTGAGGGTTTGTGCCTTTTTTCCAATCGCCTGGTCAATTACTCCTTCCC
>NW_009636239.1:1809-2078 GCF_000690535.1 Cariama cristata
CATAAAAAACTCTGCTAGCCTGAGATACACAGACAAAGCAGCTACTACCAGTTCACAACCCGAGCTACTTGTAATCACTCTATAGACGTAAAGAATCAGAGCAATAACGGTCCATCGTATCGGAGTAGATCAGTGCCAAACCCCCTAGCACAACCATGCCTGTCACCCAATGCCCAGCGGTGATAAACTGTTTGTACAACAAAAGCCAACAACACATACGGCAGGAAAAGCAGTATTGCACTTAGGTCTGAATAAAAATGTGAAAAGAC
>NW_009636240.1:0-3783 GCF_000690535.1 Cariama cristata
TATATAAAAAAAAATATATCTTTTACAGAGGCTATTTTAATCTTTAGTGCATGGAAAACTGAGTGAAATTTTACAATTTTGGCAATATTGTTTTCAATATCAGGTTGCTGTTAAACTTTGTGTGAGAGAAATAATTCTGGTGCCTTAACTGCATAAGCAGAACTTTAAAAAGCCAGACTGTTCCAAAGGGAATGTCCTCTTTTCAATGGAAGTTCCTTTAAGTCAAGTATCAATTGGGTTACGTAGCACAAATTTCCTTCCCCTTTGAAATTTATTGCACTTAACACATTTAAACAGAGATCTTCAACCGTTTCGAATGAAGTTTAATAGGAAAAAAAAAAAACATGCAGTGAGAAATTATACATAGCAACCTGATTTTTTCCTGTTGGTGCAAGAACTTAAATTCCCTTATTTTTCAGAACTGCATAAGAATTAGTATTTGAACTGTGACTGTGTGAGATGTTAGAGTGGACCACACAAGAGGCACTAAATAATTCAGCAACAGTGCAGAGCCCCAAAACAACCAGACAAAAAGGCTGTCGTCATTAGTGGGCAGTCATTACCAAAATTAACAACTCCTGCAGTCAACTGGGGGGTGGTCTCCTCTATCGCACCAGTCAAAAACTTCACAGCAGAAGGTGTCACCTGCCCGTATGCGCTGTTACAGCACTGATTGCCTACGGAGCCGGTTGCAGACATTTCCCCTCCCAAATGGATGCAGCTTTACCTGCATAAGGTGCCTGTAGTGATACACCCTAGCCCTGTTTAGAAGGAATAACCCAGGCCAGTATAATGCATTTTCACACCCAAAGAATACATCTGTTCTGGAGGGGGTTTGAAACCATAGAGCTGTTTTGACAACAAAATGAAAAATCGCACTCCTAAGCTGACAGCTGTGCCGTTAATTCATCTGATAATTTTTTTTTTATTTTCCTTGCAACACAGTATTACGCTTTCTTGTTGAACACCATTGCCCCCCATCTGCAGCCAGACTCTTTAGATTAAAATATCCCCTTCAAATTAATTATGCTGCCTTGCGTAGCAATTATAGGCTATTCAGAAATATACTCATTTAGAAGGGAAACTGTGTATTTATGTTAAATGGAAATGTCCCAAATATTTTTATGTGGTCTTTTAAGTTCATCCATGAATGGTGGGAGGGAGAAATACCTGCATCGGTCAAACAGATCCTCATCACTTCTAACTTCACTACGATGCTTTTTATTTATAGAAAGGCTGCTTTCTGTTGGTGTTGGTACCTGTGGATGGAGGACTCCCAGCTATTTGTAATTTGAGTTCTGCTAACGTAAGGTTGCTAACTCTGGTGATGACTACTTTGGGGGAAGGTTTGTTAGGGGGGTTTGTTACTTTTTTCCTTAGGAGTAACTCAAACGCCGGTTCCACTGAAGCCAAGTCTGGTGGAAATCCACCTTTGCTAGTACTGCGGCCCAAAACAAGCATCAGAGCTAAGGGCAGAAACACTTAATTTTCTGTTCAGATCCATCGCTCGGGCATCTGCCCAAGAGTTGCCGCACCCTGGGGGGTTTCAGGAAGCAGTTACCTGCTGCCCTGCATCTGGATGATGGCAAGGTGTCCCTGTGGTTTTTTTTATTACGAGCCGGTCCTGTCCAGCCTTACCTTGAGGAGCCACCACCTCCCGTAAGGGAAGGACCGACCTCTGTCTGCTGCCCAGCGGCTGAGGGCGAGTTTTGCTGTGGAGCAGCCAGCTGAACCTGACCTTGATGAAGCAAGGCATAATTCAGCCAGGTACCTGTCTGTATCAGTCCCTGATTATTGACACGTTTGCACTTTGAGACGGGTGGCTAATTATGTTGAGTGCCAAGTTTATTCAAAGCAAAGGAAATGGATGTTAGAAAATTATAAACTGCGCGTAATTTTCCCTGTACTCAAGGGGAAAAAGTATGTTTCAGCACCAACTCGCAAGGTGAAAACAGTGGAACCGGGGACACGGGGAAGAGGGGAAATGACTTAATTGACTCATTTTGCTGGCGGAAATGTCATCACCATTGCAGATACAAAGCATATTTGCCACATTAACATTTGAAAATAATGTTTCTGAATAAAGTTAACTGCCTAATGTTATGACTTCCACTAAATATGTGAATTTGCTGCTTCTAAGAGGCAATGTGAAAGAGGAAGTATTACTTTTGTGTACAAATTTATTTATTTATTAGAAAATTTGGTACAATGTTGTACATTGAAAAACATGTAAGATATTGAAGTGTCTAACAAACGGCATTGAAGTGTCTTTAATAAAGGTTCATTTATAATATTACAGCTGTCTTGTTGAGAGTGAGCTTTTGGGATTTTCAGTTGAAAATTAAATAAAATTCTAATCCATTGTTACATACTCTTTTCTGTCTTTCTCTGACGAAAACGCAGACTAACTGCCAAAATACTCGCTCGTGAAATTAGACCCACGACTTCAACGTTAGATATACTGTCAATCGGCAGGGTGGTATTTAGGGGCTGTATTGAAAGATACAGTAAAGAACTTGTAAGAAATACATTTCTAAAAATCAGCTTGCTTAAGTATCTGGCAAGTGCCCTTATCTTGGCACTGGAAAGAGAGCAGATGGGGTGTGTGCTTGTGTGTGTAAGTATGTGAGAAAAATGGGGCCAGGATAGCACCAGACTAGGCTGTTGCGAACACCTCTGGCATTCTCAAACCCAAACCCCACCCTGTATGGAAATTCCAGAGGCAGATAAAGCAAGAATTCAAGCTTAACTAAATTAAAAAAAAATATATATAATCTCAATTCAGTTTCTGTAATTTTTAAAAAGTATTTCCTCCTCCAAATTATAACTTTGGGTATAAACCAGATTTTCTGAGACTACTCTGAAATTCCAGAGGCAATTTTGGAGATAAGCTTGAAGTCTTGCTTTAACTAAAAAAATCTCAATTCAGTTTCTTGTGTATTTAAAAAAATAAAAATAAGTATTTCATCCTCCAAATTATAACTTTGAGTATAAAGCAGATTTTTCTCAGACTACTCTGGTAAGTCCCTTAACACATGTATGAGTTAAAATATTTTAAAATGGAAGAGCCTGTAAGCGGCTGGTCCCTCATCTTAAGATTCAAGTTTTGTTATTCCACATTATCCCAGTAATGGGCTAAAATTAATTTTTCAAGTTTTGGTAAACTTGAGATAAAACATTGCTAAAACTCAAGGCAAACAGGCAATAGGGGCAAAACAACATTTTTAGGTCTTTTTTCCCCCGTAGTCCCAAAAGGAACAGTGTTGTTTTCGGCAGGAACAGACAAACGGGGATGTGTGTGGGGAACAGCCCTGGCTGCTGCCGGGGCTCTCGCTTGCCTGGTGCCGTTCCCGGGTGCCCGTGTCCTTCCCGTGGTGGTCTGGGGTGCGGAGCCACGCGGGAAGGGGAAGCGCTTGGGGTCTGTCTCTCTGCCCCTTCCCCCAATTATGTTGGCTAAAACAGTGATGACAAAAACTGATTATGCAAATATTAAGTAAAAATAACAACAATCCAGCATTTGGATGCAAGGACTATGAGACAGGATTATTTTCAGCTCAAGTAATTAAATGCACCGCCTGCAGTGCTAACCCCGCTCATCGTGTTTAAAGAGCTTTACTAGAAAATACGAGTTAGCTTTTAGGACAGCCTAACAAATAGCCCATCTAAACTTCCTCGGGCACAACCTGAGGCCATTTCCGCTCATCCTATCGCTTGTTACTTGGGAGAAGAGGCCTTTCAGGTCGGCTCCCCTCAGCCTCCTCTTCTCCCGACTAAACCCCCCCC
>NW_009636240.1:3852-94126 GCF_000690535.1 Cariama cristata
TTGCACCTCAAGGTCTTTTTTGTAGTGAGGGGCCCAGCACTGAACACAGCACTCGAGGTGCGGCCTCACCAGTGCCCAGTACAGGGGGACCATCACTGCCCTGGTCCTGCTGGTCACACTATTCGTGATGCAGGCCAGGATGAGTCCTGAGACACATCACCCTGCTCAGCACAAGCACCCACCTCCTCACCCCCAAGTGCAAGGAGCCCCTCGACCTCTGAGCATCATGGCCGGGCCCAGGGCAAACATGTGAACCGCCACGGCCTGACCCGGCCCCTCTTACCCCACTGCGCTGGCAAGTCCTGCGGAGGAGCCTTTCAGCCCATGCCGAAGGCGCTCACTGCGGCAGCTTGGCTTTGCCAGCCCAGGCATCCCCACACAGACACCCTCCACATCTCAACATTTTCAAGCACCGCTTAGCCAAGTCGCTGGTGTAAACTTGGGGCCCCCCACCTCAGGCACTGGTGACAATTTTGAGTAATTTCAATAAAGTCTTTTCACTGAGCACATCCCTGCACCATTTCAACCGCCGCAGCTTCTGTTTCCTAACGCGAAAGCAGCAGCAGCGGTTTGCTCGCTCTGCCAGCAGCCCCCTGAGAGCCCTCAGGATCCATCCGTACGTCGGCAGGAGACCTTGTGCGTTCTCACTGCCTCGCCTTCGCAGCCTCCCTCCTGGCCTTCAGCATTTCCAACCTCCTGCTCCTTCAGCTGCTGAGGGAGGAAAACCAAAAGAAGGCAGAGCTGCATGTCTTTGCACGAGCACAGCTGTAAAGTAACACAAGCCTGTGCTTTTACTGGAGAAATGTGAGTCTAATTAATAAAGCTGCACTGGCTACCACACAGGAATGCTTGCTGAGCACCTGTAGATATAAACAGGAATATAAACTTCCACAAATACAGCTCAAATCAGAAACAAATGGATTGTTGTCTTTTACAAAGAGCGCTCCCAACCTGGAATACTTTCAGTGCTGTTGGAGGGCAGCAGGCTGTAACTCTATCGGCCCCTTCCCCGACCAGTAAAACTCTCCCCACATTATGAGGCAGGTGCCACTGAATTATGAAAACTCGCTTTATTTCAGCCTCCCCGCTCAGCCCACGAGCTGGAGGTTTGCAAAACGTTTCCCCTTGCAGGAGTTCTAATAACGCCTTTCTCAGCCACCGTAATTAGCTGTTTACCCCCCAAACATTACTTTTTTGGCACGACTCTCACAATGACCTCACTCACTTTCCATGCAGGAAAATTTCATGTTTGGGAAATTAGATTATTGGAGGATTTACTTTTCTTTAACAGTGAAAGCGGCTCTCAGGCTGCTGAACAGCTGCTGCAGCACAGCGAAGGGGCAGCAGGAGGAAGGCTGCCTTTGAGAGCGGACTCCTCCTCCAACTCCACGGTTTCTCCAGCTCTTTTGTGGCAACTGGCAGGATCGGCCCGGCTGGGTCAGAGCAGCAGCTGGCGAGTCTTCTCATATGTCCCCAGGAAGATGAAGCCTCCCAGGCTGATGGCTGCCATCCGTGGGACAACACCTGCGAACAAGCTGAAGGCAAAGGAAAGGCTGTTTCAGAGGATGAGCGGAGAGCGGATGCTGCACGGCTGGCTGCAGGGGCTTTGGAAAACAAAGCCAAGAAAAATTCTCTCGCTGTTTTCTTAAATCCCACCCCACTGCTCACTGACGGAACCTGTCTGGACTTCCCTAACAGAGTATTCCCAAGCCTTGTGATTTTTAACCCCTCTCCACACTCCTCAGGTGCAGAAGCAAAGGTGCAGGAGGCTATAGGCCATGTTGTGGAAAGGGGAGCTCAGACATATCCCCATGAAGGGCTGCAGAGAGATGGGAAGCATCCCATCCTCCGCCTCCCACATCCAGCCTCGGCAAAGGGACCCCCCTCTCTCTGCCAGGAGGAACTCCCACCGCAGAGACAGCCCCGCTCACCGCAGCAGCTCATTCCCAGTAACACACCACAGGGACCAGGAACGGCTGCACGTTCAGCCACAACAATTTTTCGGTGCCTGATCCTAATGGTTCTTCTAAGTTAACAGGAAACTTGTGCAAAGCCAATTGCTCGACACACCTAAGCTCATAGTTAGTTTAACAACTTCAGGATAGGCCAGTGTATCCTCCCAGAGGATTACAGGCTTCCTTCGTTGCAAGCGAGGATTAAACATTAGGCTCGAATCTGTTTGGCATCCCCCCGCTGATCTAGCGCCTGCACACTGGGAGCCCTTCACAGCACAATCTGGCTGAGCTCTGCAGGGACCTTGGCTGTCCTGGGCTTCTTCCAAACACTGCGTGGTCCCTGCTAGGAGTACGTCCGCAGCAGGACAGGGTGTAATTCCCACTGAGATCTGGCCGCACAGGAGATGCGCACAACCCCGGGGTTGCTCAGGAGCCCTCTGCTCCCTGCCTGCACCCGGCTACTCACGCTGCGCTGGGGAAACCTCTGGCTGCAATAACTCTGGTTTTCGTTGTAATGAGCTTTGCTAAGGAGCCTGGAGCACACAGGCAGATGGAAACATTTTATGGCTTTACTAGACAGCAATTGGGTCTATTACCATAATGACAGCTTTTAAAAAGAGTAATTTGTACAAGGCATGTATGGACAGAGCGCTGATAGGGTAAATCCTACGGTGCATCGCTCTCGAAACGCACACCATCCTTCTCCTGCCAAATTAGGCAGCCCTCATTACGGGAGCAGTGGCAGACATTCATTTACAGAACAGCCCACTCGAGACACAGCTATTACACAAACAGGGGCAGATAACTGAGTTACCCAGAAGCTGCATCCCTGGCAACCTCTATTACTAACCATCACTTCCAAGAATCCCAGCCCTGCTCCCCCCTGTTTCCCTTTCCCACCTGCCACCCGTGGTCTCTCCCATCCACCTTTCCCCCATGGGCTCCCTTCTGCAGGAAGGCTGAGCTGAACGGCTCCAAGGCTGCCCCGGATCCGGAGGGCTGAGCTCTGCTACAGGCCTGATCCAAACTGGTTCCTCCTGGGTTACACCTGCCCTCATCAGCAAATGATAAATTGTGGGTTTTCTTCTGCTGGCCCCATCAGAAACTGCTCCGGTGGGCACCGGCCTGCTGTCTATTTGTATTTCCTATCTGCTTGCACAGATTTCACCTGGCACCCTGCCACTCCTCTCTCCCTGCCTGGATTTTCCCTTTTGCTTAAGCAACTCCCTCAGTTACTGGTCGGATCCAGCACAGAGGGCTGGAGGGCTTCACCCCCACCTTCTCACCATCACACAGAAGGTCAGGGACTGGCAAAGGCCAAACGCAGGCTTTCAGGTACAGACACATCGTGCTCTCCCCAGCCGTGCACGGAACGGCTCAGCAGGAGTCACAAATTCAGGAATAATTTTTAAATGATCTAAACAGCTGGCTGCAGGTGTTAAACCCGCAACGTGTGCCCTCCCAAGCCATGTTCATGCCCTCTGGGATGCAGCTTTTTGTTTCAGGGTTCCCAGCCCAGCAATACACCCAGTTCTACGGTTCCAGCAGCAAAGGCGACATTTTTGGGCAACAACTCAGCAACCCAAAGCAAATTCTTTCTCAAAAGAGACTAACTAGGATGCCTGAAGTTACCCTTTGGAAAAGGCACTGCAGGGCCTGGACACAGCATAGAGAGGCTGGCGCTGACAAAGGCACCATGTGATTGACCACAAAACCTCCATATTACGCTCTGGACCAAAGAGGCAGCCACGCTGAGAAAAAACACCGCTTTTGTCCGACTACAGCTTTGCCCTGAGCTCACTCCTGTGGGCAGCTTGTGTTTTGCAAAGCAGCAAGCCCTGGGTACAGGGGCTGCTTTCACCACTCGCATCAGTGAGATCTGGCTCCGGAGAGCGGTGTGGTTGGTGCCTGCCCTGCCACATCCAGCCCAACCGGGAAGCCCAGCTGAGGAACGGGATGCCTGATGCAAACCGCTAGCTCTGTCCCCATCTACACACAAGCTGGGACAAGCCATGTCACCAGATTTATCAGTTAATTAACCCTCGTCTTTCTCACCAACGAGTTGTGAAGCTCCATCCACACCTTTCAAATGCCACCACCTACTTACATGAAAAGCAGTCGGACAAGATGTAAACCTGCTTTCATGGGAATGGCCTGTCTACCCAGCTGGCAAGAGCAAAGAGGCACAGAGATCCGCTCACCCCATCCCTATCCTACCTCCTGCCACAGGCCTGGCTCTCCCCAGACAGAAAGGGATGTGAAATTTCTTGGCGTGAAGCAGAGGGATTTACTAGGTGCAGACCAGGAAGCTGAGCCCTGCGCTCTGGTTTTAATAAGGTGACAATAAGCAATGCGTCTTTCTGCCCTCAGAATTCCTCCTCTTCAAGTACGAGATTTATTAGAGGAGTCGTAAATCATTTCATGTTGCAACTGGCCAAAAAAGGCCGACATTTTTATTGTTTTTGATTAATAGATTTATAATTGGCAGCAGGCATGGCAGCCTCTGAGTTTATTTTTCCCAAGACTTTCTTCCTTTCCCTTGCAGCTGATGCAGCTTGGCCTCCTTTACACGTTACTTTTCCTGCAGATTGTTTATTGTTTTGATTTCAATTGAATTGTGTTCCCTTTGGTCCTAGTCCACGGATACTATCTTTAGGCAGAATTTAATTTTGCGTTGTTTAGAAAAGGGCTCTGCTGAAACACCCTGAAAAGAACACAAATATACATTTTGATTTTCTGCTGTTGGCTGGGGAAACCTCCCCCTTTCCCCAGCCTCTTCACACCCTTCAGAGCTCAGCTGCCATCAGCAACAGACGTGGCCTCACTTCTTCCAGTCCTTTTCAAAACAGCCCACCAAACCACGTAGGACTCAAAACTCATCCACTGTCACATCACCTCGTCACCTCAGAGAGCAAACCTGAGAAAACCCATCTCTGAGCACTGCCCAGGGGCACAGCTGGACATCTTCCTGGAATCGGTGTTCAGGAACTTCCTGCAATTTGTTTTGAATTATTTCCCACATGTGTAGAAAGAGGATTGAACTTTTATTAGTTGGGTGAGCAGAGATCAGATGTTAAGAGAAAACTGTCTCTCACAAAGGTGCGATGTGCATGCTGCTTTGAGCAACAGTTTACAAATGTTAAAACAGCACCCTGAAAGTATCGGCCACATCAAGTGGTTTAAAGAGCTATGAGAAATTACAATGAAAAGCCCCAAGTAAAGCTTCCCCAAAACCCTCTGTTTCTCTTCCAGGTCAAGGGCAGGTAGGACACAAGCCCTACTGAGGGAAGCACAGGCTGAACCTCAGACACACATTCACTGCAAGCGGCCAACAACTGGTATGAATCACGCACTCAAAAAGGGCAAGGTAGCATAAACGAAGCAGGTGTCTGTAAAAATCAATAATTTATAAACTCGCTGACACCTCAAAATGTTCCACAAACACTAGCAGAGGACTTTGTGTTCACACCACAACCCTGAGGTCAGAAGAGCAATTCTCTGTCTCGGGACTGGGTAAAGTGAGGCTGTTAAGACCCTGGATCGACATCACCCCAGACTTCCACAGCTGGTCAGAGGAAAGCCCAGAACATTTCTGTGCTCAGGCCACAGCAGGAAAGCTACTGGAGAGCTGGTCTGCAGCTGCTCAGACTTATTCTTTGCACTCAAGCCTGTCTCAGAAAACTTGCATTTTTGCAACAACTGCCTCACGGGAGAAGTCCAAGCAGGCATGTGCTCAAGCCCAGACCCGACGGGAGACTCCAAGGACAAGTCAGGGAGCACACAGCTCCTCTCCTTCTGCTTCAGCTTGTCCCTACTGCCAGCACCACACTGGCGTCGCCTGCTCCCATCACACTTCGCAGTGTGAATATAAAGGAACAGAGGAGACCTTGCTTGCATTTTCAGATTGGTACGAAATTACCAGGAGGAGGAGAAGACTGTCCACAAGGGACACATGGCTCCTATGCTGGGCTTCCCTGACATCTCAGGAGGGGTGATTCACACACCTCAAGATGAAACCGTGGTACTCACTGCCACAAGATGTGCATGCCTGAAGTTTAAATGCATACAAAACACAAATGCACACATTCACAGAGAAAAGTCCATCGTAGGCTATTAAACACAAAGCCACCCTCTTCTCTAAAGCCTGGAGCTAAGCTTAGAGATGGTACCATAGGTATACTCCCAGTAATGCCCCATTTCTGTGCTCTTCCCTGGACATTGCTCCCAGCCAGTGCTAAAATGAGGACACCAGACCTCCCTGGAAGGACTTGTTCTTATCTACCTGACAGCTGCTCCCTGGTCACGTGTACAGCAATTGAAAGACTTTTCTCTATGACAGTATTTAAATATAAGCAGACCATCCCATCCTCTCCTGCCCCCTGACACACACAGAGATGCAACACCTGAGATGTAGCATGTCCTTACCCCGACAGGCCTTGTGTCCTCCAGATGTCACTGAGAGCGGCCAGAACATTCCCGCTAGCGTTGCTGGAACCAGCCTGCACCACAGAGAGAAAGAGATTGGAAACTCTTGGCTGAGAGGTTTAGTTATTTACTGATCTCTCTCTCCCTGGTTAGTGCTACATTATAGGGATTACAGACATCCTAATGACCTCCTTACCCAGACACAGGCAAAAGCTCCTTGTCTTCAGGGATGAAGCAAAGGGCAGAAAGGGAAACAGAGGCACAGAAGAACAGAACGATCACTCCAAGGTCACCAAGGTGGTTAGTTCAGAACTGGGTATCCAGTTCCTTCTGTACTACACTCAGTTCTACATCAAACAGCTGACACGAGTAAGACGTTAATAAAAACACACTCTCAAAGCATCAACAAGTGATTTTGCTGCTCGCTGCAAGAGGACAGCAGCCCTGAGATTTACTTAAAACCCAACATGAGTAGTGTATTGCATGTGAAAATTGCCTTGAGTGTAAAACAGAGGACAAACAGCAGGACTACAGACAATTAAATTACATGTGTGATCTAGTTAGTGTAGATGACTAATATAAAGATGCGGTTTGAATGGTCTCAGAACACCTCAAAGCATCATCATTCCCTTACCAATGCTGACCTGGTTGCTCAAGCCAGCAGCAGACATAAATAAACCCCAGTTCTTACAGTTTTATCACCCACATTATCCAAAGGCAAAGAAGCTGCAGCAGGTACAACACCCAGCAATGAGAGATACGCAACATAGCAACATGGTGAGCACAGATGTGCGTGACTTGGCTGGGGAGGTGCATGTCATCAACAAGAAACATCCCCATACTGAGGGACACGAGCAACAGGGTAAAAACCACCCATCGAAACTCCAAGATGCCTGACCTTTGCCAGCACAACAGTTCTTTTCAGGGCAGGGAAAGGCTTTAGCAATATCCACCTGCTGAGGACTTTCAGTTATGTGGCTGCTTAGCTCTGGTCTGGGTCAGTCAGATGATGATGGGAACACTAGACTTACTAGCAATTTATCTACTTACTAAACTTACTGATCTTACAAGCCATCTTCCTTCTGCTCTGGTTGGCAGATGTAAGCCATCACAATCTCCATGGCTTAAAATTTTAGGACAGAAAATGCAGTGACAAGCCCTCCTCAGAAAAGACACAGACACACACTCAAGCCCAACAGTTATCAAAACAACAGAGGAATAAACCCCTGACTGGCAGTTTAACTTTGGATGTCTGACTCTGCAAAGATTTTCTCCTGAAGACACCGCATGAGACTCTGGAAGTCTAGCACAAGCACAAGCACAAGCGCTTCTCAGACAGCCCCTTTGGGAAAAGACCAGAAGGGTAATTCAAGGAAAGTAACACAACGATTTCATTAGTTCTGCCGGCAGTACCTGTTCACATCTAATCCTGCCTTCGAGGACAAGAGCAGAAAACATTATTAATAGGTGCTGGATTTCATTCTGTAATGACCATACAGAAACTCTGGAACTACCCAAGACATTCACCTGCGTGTTTGCTGGCCTCCTTCGCTCTTACCTTTGCCAACATAATTCTCGTCTTCGCTACATCGAGAGGTGTGGTGACTGCAGCTGCAAATCCACCTGAGAAAATTAAAATACCAAACACAAGTGAGACATTGTTGGGTGAATATGAATACCACACTGCCTATAACTCCCATGGCTGTGGTCAACACTGCTCCATTTTTAATGCCTACAGCATGTTTCCTCACGTCAGAGTCCAGGTACGTTTGTCAAAGGTCTGTACATAGAGCATTTTATTCCTGTGTGTTGACTTAAGGAAACAGCTTTATGTTAGCTAACTGTAAATCCAAACATCTCCACTGAGATTACTGTCCTTTTGTTTTGAACTCTGTACGTACGTAAACATACGAAGGTCATAAGGATAACGGATTCTACTTCCAACATCTACAGACAAGTCTGAAAAGAAAAACCTGCTTACTCATTTGCAGAGATGGGAAAATAAGCTCGTCACAGACATCGTGTTCTTCCTTGAGAATTAAAGTCTGACCATTCAAATGCTAGAAAGATAGAGACGAAAGACGCTCCGCATCTGAAACACACTTGCTTCAGGGGCAAATCTATCCACAAGATACAGACAGACTGGATCTGGATTTCAACAGTTAGACCTGGGATGCTGTTTCAAGGAAAAAAAACAAGCCAGTGTTTGGGACAGAGCTCATCTCCAACGAATGAAATCAGCTTCATTTTGGATAACAACAATGTGAAGCTGCCCAAGGGTCTTCGGAAATTATCAGAAGTCTGCTGCCACAAGCGCCATCTTCTCCTCATAGGCATTTTTATTTTCTCTAATCACTCCCAAATTTCACCCTTGGAGCTCATTACTTTCACTTGGAGCAGCCAGCTCAGCTGTGGCTTTCCTCCTGAAAGCCAGAAATCTTCAGCTTATCCATCTGCGTGTCTCACCCACAAACGTGCATTTGTCTGTCTCCACATCGTAACCCTGTGGCTACAGCCTGGCCTCTTGTGCTATCCAGGGACCAGCTTTGCTGCTTTTTCTCCCAGGATCTTATTCCCTTTGTCTTATTTCCCCATCCTAAAATTAACTCTCTCTCTTCCTCCTCTGTTCACAATATTTCAAGCAAGTAATACATGTTGAGGAAGAGCCAAAGTGAAGGAAACTTTTAGAACTCAGGAGAAGCCCAGCAGTAAGTGAAGAAAGAAAGGGGAAGAAAGAGGGGAAGAAAAGAGAGTTTTGTTCGAAATGTCTCTTTTTTTTTCTTCCTTCTGTTTTTTTCTTTTGGAGCTTATATAAATGCTGTATCTCCTACAGCAGGGAACAAAGTGACTCCAAAGACTGAAGCCTACACAGCACCCAGGGAATAAGCTAAAAATAATCTATTTTCTGTTCCAAGTTTTATGGAATGTAGAAAAATTGATCTCTCTTTTCTTGGGATGGGAGAGGGGAAAAGCACTTCTAAAATCTGTAAAGTAATGGGAAAAAAAATATTCTATCTTCCCCACTGGCTTGTGTTTTTACCTGCATCTCTCTCTCCCTCTCTCAACCACCTTCGCTTTAACATATTAAAACCCTGCTTTATGTCAGAAAGGAGGTTGGGCCAGCTGGCATCCTACGTTGACTTCTTACAGTTAATTAAGGAATGTCCCATGACAGTTCAGGACCTGCAGTAAGGCACATGTGCAGGCCCCTGGATCTCAAACAAGAACAGCAGGCAAGCCGAGTTAGCGAACAGCTCAAAACAGCTTGTTTAGGAGCAGCTTCTGCTCACGTAAGGTCGGCCCATCCGGTTGATTCTGCCGGAAGCTTTCTAGCAGTGATACCTCACTAAAAGGCAGAAAAATGGGTTGTATTCAAGAAGCCAAAGCAGAAACTATGAGCAAGTTAAACTAAATTCCAGCCCATTCTTGGACCATCTTTAAGGTCAAAAATCTTTTTATTCTGAGCCAGTTTTGAGTAAGTGACCCAAAGGCTTTGAGAGGATGGGCTGGATAGAAATTTTGGTACTCATGTCAGCAATGTATTTTTAGAACAGTAAAAATAAACTCCATGGAAAATAGTGGCTTTACAAGTCTGGATGTAGAAGCCCTTCTTTTGCCCACAGACCAAGATAAAATTAAACAGTGAACCACATGGCTGTCATGCCTGTATCAAGCAAAAAAATCTCAATGCATCACTCAGCTATAGAGTTGACGGTAACGCTTTAGTCAGAGTAACTTATTTCCCTTATCAGATCCCAGTAATTTTTTTACACATTTCTTCCTAACAATTTCTTATTGGTAGAAGTTTCAGTCTTGGTTGATAGACTGATTAGAACAAACACAATTTATCCTGATACAAAGTTCCGAAATTCTTATCTGTAAGGTTTAATCAAGGCTGATTGGTTTTCATTTTTTCCCCAGCTAACATCTTTCAGACTGTTTTGTTATTATCGTTTCAATGTTTCTTCTTCCATCACCGGGAAGTATTTGGTACAGATTTGCCAATCAATTTAGAATGACAACAGCAACAATAAAATGCTTCATAAGCACAACAAGCAGCAGGATAGTGGCTAAAATAAATGCAAGTTTGTATGTGCTTGACAAAAACACAAGATTAAAGCTAGCATTTGTTAGGAACTGCATTTTATTAAAGGCAGTGAGTCTGGCAAAATGAATTTGCTCCAGCCTTAACCCTAAACATCCAGGGTAATTTTAGAGCGACCTCTTCAACGTTAGTACACAGGCATCCAAGAACAGGCTACAGTGCCAGCGAGGTACTGCTCAGTCCCACCTAATCTAGCTGGGTAAAGGAACTTAAAACACAAGTGTTTCCAATTGTCAGATTAATATAACAGATACAAACTAGTACAGCCAGAGCTTACTCATTCAAAATAGGAGGGCTGTGCACTGCACTAATACACAGTAAGGTCCAACAGATCTTTAAATCTGTCCTTTAGTCTATCCCTGCTGTTACTGAATCCTCCAAGAGCTGCCACATGAGGCTGGAGTCTGCTCAACTAGTCAGCAACCAGGAAAAGCAGGTATCAAAGTATCAGGTGGGCAAGAAAGGCCCAAACACATCCAGCCTTACACTCCGAATCATTCCAGCTTCTCTGCAGAGCTGACAGAGAAAAAGGCACCTTTGCAGCCAGTCTGTGCCCAGACTTACAGACTCACCAACTCACTCCTGGAGACGGCTCCTTTCTCCTTTGCCCTAGAAGGATCTGGTGATGACTTGGGCTCAGCAAGTCGGCATAAAGATGGATTTTTACATGGGAGAAAGGTCTTGGCTTGTTAATACTTCTAGGAGAGTGATAAACTCCTCTATTGGGAAAATAAAACTTCATGCAGTAGTGGAAAACTCATCACCTGTCTCCCAAGAAGTTACAAAGGACACTGTATATTCACAAGTCAGCTGAGCAGCTAAACTTTACCAAGCTCAGGGTGTTAAACAGAAAATCCCTCTGCTACTCACACTTTCCCAGTACCCAGTTCTTGATGCAAGTGCTAGTGACAGACATCTGCAGAGACTGATTTACCTTTATTTGGCAACAACAGTAAAAAGTCTTGAAGACTTAAAATATTCCCTAGGTTCCCGCTGGCATTTCCTATGCTTTTTAGCTGTCATACGCAAATAAAATTGAGAAGCATCAGAACAAAGTGAAATAGTTCACCTGAGAACAATACATAACCCTAGGTCCGTGCAGTAAGGTGGCTGCCTGCAGAATTTGCTGCTGCTGCTACAGGAAAATGTTTCACAGGTTCTTTGAACACTCCTCAAATAAGATCCTATGAAGGGAGGAAGACAAGTTCTTCTTCAGTCCCTGTATCTTTTTTTTTTTTTCTGTAGCGTTGAAACTTCTCCTCACCCTTTCTAAAAGGTTCAGGGAACGCTTCTGACCATCACAGGGGCTCCTTCTGATTCTGTGCTTCTGTCATCTGGACAGACCCCTGGCATTTTCTTCTCCAAAACCAGCTCAGTTGGGTAGGTCAAACTCATTTCAAGAGATAGGAACTTGTGCTTGACTAATGCCCTTGTATGAATTAGCCCACCTTAGGAAAAGAAAAAAAAAAAAAATCCAGCTTGAGCCATGTTATTGCCTGTCTTCATTACTGTTTTCTGCACTGATTCAGGACTGAATTCCAAATCTGGGTTGAAAAACTGAGTCACATAGGTCCAACATTAAACCTCACACCATCCTCTTAACACTGACTGATTTCCAAGTTCACAAATTGTCTTTCTCAGAACTCTTCAATTAATCTGTTCTTATTTGAACTTTTACTTTATTGATATTATGTTAAAATTTTTTAAGAGGAAGTTTATTCAGGTCCTTTATCACTGTGGGAACAACATCTGCCAATGGTAGAGCAAAGTGACCCAAGAACCTCTTTGGATTTCAGCAGAAGTATCAAGAGGCAAAGCACTGCTCTTCCAGTGATTTAACCAATTCAGGGTTAGAAGCACGGTCCAAGCAGACATTGCAGGGAAATCTTGAGAACTACTCAAAAATTTATTCAGAGCTATAGAGTTAAAGAGGTTTTTAGACACAGTGTAATCTTGTCACAGCTGATTAGATCAAAACAAAAGTGATGGGAAGTCTTCCCTGTTAATGTGCAAAAAGCTCTCATTAGTGCTTTATTATTCACTAGACTTGCACGTCCATTCTCAGTGACTTTGTCACCACAGAGCATTAATTATTAATGTTAAGCCACACTTTTTTTTACAGTAGGGAGAAAGGAGGCATCTTTAGCAGGACTTGATGATCTCTGAGGTCTTTTCCAACCATAATGATTCTATGATACTCAGGTTCTTTGACAAGCTGGAGTTGTCTTGCTGCTCCAGGGCAGTACTCTGCTTTCCCAACAGGAAAGGATTTCCCAACAGCAGGATTTCCTTGCCACCAGCCCACTTCCATGGAGGACACACAAAACCCACCCAGAAGCTCTTCTGGGACAGCCTGCAGTGCAGGGCTGGGGTGCAGTGGTCCAGCCTAAGCCCAGAGAAGACTCAAGTATGGAGCGCAACCACAATCATGCCTGGCCTGCCCGCAGCATGGGACCATGCTTCCCTCCTCTGCCTCCAGCCATACAAGGCCTGTGCCCAAATCTAGGCTGGTGTCCAAACAGCTCAGACATGAGGCAAGGCTTGGTTCAAACCTTAATAAGGCTTATAATATCACTTAGATCTACCCTCAGGTTCCTCCCCACCGGCTGCGCAGATATCACCTTCTCTCACTCCCTGATTGCTTCAAACATCTCCTCTAGTTAAGTCACCAGAGATGATGATAAAGCTGGACAAGGCCTCCAGGGATTAAATTATTAACAGATGAGACACAGAGGATTCCAAATCTCTGATATTTATGCTCATGCCTATTACGTTTCTATAAAAAGCCCATGGATCGCATACATACATCTTACACATGTGCGTTCAACAAGGAAGAGTTGGGCCTCTCACAGCACTTTGGCTGAAATCGCTGCCATTTCACAGGCACTGGGGATGGAATTCAATATATTGTTGCTCTTTGTTCTGTCTTTGCCAAATAATCAATTATGATATAGCTAGGAACTAACGAACGCACACAGACACACACATATATGTGTGCCTGTGCCATAAAGGGAAGCCAAACAGGACTTTTCTTTCAGTTTGTTTCAGCTTATTATCCTGCCCCTCAGGACCTCTAACATATTTTTAGAAAGTATTGAATTCAAGCAAAGAACACAGGAGAAAAGCACGTCTATGTGATTTCGCCATCCCACTACTACCATGGTGGCATTTGACAGCATCTCTGTTTAAAGGTGGTTTTTTAGATAATCTTCTCCTTTTAGGGTTTATAACATGATGATTTTAAATCACTCGGATGAACACATCCATCTTATTTTATTTACAGGGTACTACTGGGGTTTTGACTGCTTTGTTTTGGGGTGGAAAGAAAGGGATAAAGAGTTTAGCCTGTTTTCTCTTCCCTCATTTGAAGCTGTATGTAGGTAGTTAATAATTTTTAACTGTGGAATCAGTTCTTCAGAAAGTAGGAAATTATTTTCCCACTGCCTCTATTCATTAAAAAGGCTAAATATTTTCAGTGAAACAGAATGGATGCGGTACCAGATTAGATCAATACAGGGCCTGCCTGCGAACACGTCTGCAGAAGGAGGCAATGGAAACGGAAGGGGAAGGTTCTGATCCAAAGAGTTGAACCTTGTGAGTTTTGAAGCAGGTCCTCAAAGGACCCATGAGAAAGGAAGTTTAAAATACTGCTGGTAAAAAGAAAACCATAGGGAAACAAAGCACAGAGAAGGAAAACCAGGCTGGAGGAAGTGAAATTGGAAGGATAACCCAGAGAATATTTATCATCACCAATTACAACCCAATCTACAAAATAGGATTCCAGCTTTGCAAAGATTTGTGCTTGGGGAACAGAACCTATGAAGACAGCCAGGCTGAACTGTCTCAGCTACCACCACCATGGACCTGGAAGTCTCAATGCTGCTCCAGGCCCCCGTGTCTCCTCCAGCACAAAGCGTTAGGTCTTCCCAGAGTCTGCCAAAGGGCAGTGAAGTGTTCATGCACAACTGTGCCTCTGGAAGCTGCTTCTGCAGCACTTCTGCTAGAGAGCAAGCAGACACTACTGAACATCCAACCAACAGAAGCAAGTCCAAGCACAACTGGTCAGAATCAAGGCATACAGAGAAGGAAGCGGAGGCAGTGGGCTAGATTTCCAACTGAGGCACCAAATAGGACTTCAGGAAATTACTCCGCAAGGCCTTCAGTAAATCAGGTAACCTTTCCAGCTCTCTGAACATGCCTGAACGCAGTTTTTGTATCAATCTGACTGTAAACAAATCAACAGAGCTAAATTAATGATCCCCTATCACATCTGCAGACGTACAGATTGCATTTTAAAGCATTTTTAGTCTGATAGCTTCTTTTGTTTCAAAATAAAAATGAATTATCTGCTTCAATAGCTTGATTTTATTTGCACTGATCTGATGAAGTCAGTTTAAAGACAAACAGTTGACCAAATTTTAAGGAGAACAAAACTCCCTTCCCATCACATAAACATAGAAAATACAGCTGGACAAGACCACATGAGATCATCTAAAATATCTCCTCTGCCCCAAAACAGAATCAATTCCACCTAAACCATTCCCTCACAGCTCACATGCCTGATCTACCAAACTGTGTGCAGCTACAGCCACGCTACCTTCTCAGCCATGAAGTTACAGCACCCATCAAAATGAAGCCTTGGTCTCTGTCGGAATACTGCTGCTATTAATACTTCAATTCTCCCAACAGAGCTTATTTTTAAAAAAAACTACATGTAATGGCTCTGATTTTGTAAGTCATCAAAGAACAAGCTTTGCTTCTGATAACTTCTGTTTCAAGAAATGCTGTAATTTCTCTTTAAACAGGAATTTTTTTTTTCCACATATTCTGTTACTGGTTTGGAATCTCAAGACGTATTTTAGCTCCTTGGGGAAAAGCTCTGGCTATCCATCTCTTAATAGAAAAAACAGATTAGTAGTTAAGACAGTTGAGTCTCTCCTCCCTCAAACTTGTCAGCTATACTGATGAGTCATTAATTGATTTTTTTTTTCTTTTTTCTTTTTTTTTGGAAACAGCTACAGTAGGCTAAAATCAAGCAAGAAGCCTACTGAGGAATTCAATTAACTTCTGGCTTGTTTGGTAATAAATAGTGCAGCATTGTATTCTGCCATTCTTTATTCTTGTTCTAGTGTCTGGAGATTGCCCAGATGTTTCGTCCTCGTGGGTTTTTTTTTTTGCTGCGGAAGGCTTTTGCCTCCAGGCTGTGCAGTGCTAGCCTCTGCTCTCCTGACTCTAGTTAATCTAGGCGGCTGTCAGAGCTGTCACATGAATGGTGAATCATGGCCTCTCGCTGCAATCACTTCAACCCCTGGGGAAGCGCTCAGAGCAGACAGCTGCACAAACCCCCACCCAAGCAAAGTTTCTCCTGGATGAGGATTTTACAAATCAACTTTGAAATAATCGCAAAGCCTGACTGACAGGCCCCTGGTTTTTAAGTAACAGAAATTTGTCAAAAACAAATTGGTTGTCTTTCAAACAGCCACCCTGTTTGAGTCTTTTTTTTTTTTTCTTCTTCTCTTTCCTTTGCTGACTTTCCTATTTCCAAACAACAACTGGATCCGTTTTCTTCTAAACAAACTTGAATTACAAAGGAATGTTGTTCTGCTGTACTTAATAGATTTGCACATTTTCCCCTTTCTTCTTTAGTCTTTCCCAGTATAACATATAATCCTTTGCACCTGCAAAAGCTCCACAGATCGCTGACTGCCAAGAATCCACCACGTGACCCTGCTTCCATGACCAGAGATCCTGTGTTTAAAGAGAAAGGAAAATAAAAAGTTATTAAATGTTTGAATCTATCTGATCCCCATGTGAGTTAACTCCGAGGATGGGAACTTAAGTGAAAAGCTATTTTTGTGGCATTTTTCAGTGATGTAATAAGTGATTTTTCCCAAGGAACTTGTGTACTTGAACGAGCAGATGGAGTGAGAAAGATGTCTGGAACTGAGGAGGGCTTGAAGCAAATTGCTTTCAGGGATTTCATATGTATGTATTTAAGCCTGCGGCCACGCAACTTCGCAAATATTTTGCGAATTTATTTTCTTTTTGGCAAAGAAAACAGTGCAAAGCAAAACACTGAGCAGGGGGGCAGCATGCAAGAACCAGTATCAGTTCAGCCCAGATGTAGCAAACAATCCCTTTTAAAATGAACAGTCCCCAGCACAGCGAGACAGAAGTCCTGTTTGCCCCGCTACATTTCTCAAACCAACCCTTCCCCTTGCACTCCCAAAAACCCCCCATCGTTAAGAAATTACTCTTATCACTCCCATTATATCCCAAAGCAGGTGTGTCTCTTTTTCACTTGGCGTCATTAGGGACCACACACCCTTCTCCTCTCCGCTGCTCCCACACACCATGCTCCAATCCATTAACTCACAGCATCATTTAAACATGCACATTGAAAAACACCAACAAGAACAGGGCCTTCTAAAAAAACACCTGTCAAGAATCACGTCAGAACAGTTTGACGAGTCCGATCGGTATCAGCAACACAGGCCAATGCATGCTGCGATGGTTTTTATTATGCCAGCTACGGTCACTTTGTTCTCTCCTCCTCCACTCCATTGCCCCTTTCCCATCTCCTGAAATGCTTAACGTGAGAAGTTCTCTGGAGGAGAGGTTTACTCGTTTACGATGTGAGGATCAGCACTGAGCAAAAAGGGATGGGATCTATGGCCCTTCTGAGGCCTACCGCAGAGAAATCAGTAATTTTATTTTATAGCTGTGGCACTATCTCATTGTTTTTAAAGCCGCGTTACTTCTATACTATAAAACTTTCTTAAAAGCAACCCCATAGCTGCGCTAGGCTGAGAAATTGCTCTCGGGCTCCTGGACTGCAATACAGCCACTTTCCACTGGGACCCCAGAACTCGTTTCCCTCATTTGCTGACTCTTCATTTAACATGCTCTCCTTGTGATTTGCTTCTTCCAACTTGGCTGGTGGTTATATTTCAGTTGAATGTTTTAAAAATCAAACTGTTCAAGCAACAATGGCCAGCCACAATGTTGTTTGGTATCCTGCCATAGCTAAATAGCTGCAGCTCTGCTGTACAAAAGCACTAAAGGGATTTCAGTCTCTTTAATGCTAGCCATTCTTTTCCTGGTGTTTTCAGTATGAGCTTCTATTCTGCTGTCACCCACAGCAGAAATTGATTTTAATTCCATAAATAAATAAATAGGGATTCATAATTCTTCAAACCTCTAAGATGCTTTCCTGGAATAAGTTACACTATTTGGACACACAGTTTTCTTGCAACTCAGTCCTGCTGGATGAAGGACACACACTCCCCAAGACAAAAGACACTACCTTCCAAAGCATCTAGGTATTGTCAAAGCATAAATCCTACCCTCAAAACCCATTTTCAAAACACTTCAGGTGCTTAAGAAACCTCAAATTGAAAGTCAGTGTTTAGAAACTGCTGGAGCCACTTGATAAAAACAGAACTACTGCATTTTTTCATTAAACATTCTCCAAACATCTATGCATCTACAACTAAACCCAAGAACTCAGAACAGTTACCTCTGTCATGCAAAAAAGCACTATGGAAGATCTGCTGGAGGACTAAGAGGAAAACCAGCACATTAATACAGACATTCATGGCTTTGCCAGAAGCTCTAACTATTCTCAGTCATGATGGGGTTTTATGTTAATGGATTGTCCAAAGAAGTAGGAAGGGGTCATTCTTATTTCTTGGCATGTAGCTCTGAAATCTAGTTTCTGATAAAGCCTGGCTTCCCAGTACAGTTCTGCACAAAGAGCCCTTGCCAGGCAAGGCAAACGGTGATGAATTCCCATCCGTTATGCCTATAAATTGACAACAGGTATTTGCAACAGTCATACAATCCGGAAAATTATTTAGAAGGGTGGAGCCAGGAACAGTTCGATTAAATTAGCACTATGGAAGATCTGCTGGAGGACTAAGAGGAAAACCAGCACATTAATACAGACATTCATGGCTTTGCCAGAAGCTCTAACTATTCTCAGTCATGATGGGGTTTTATGTTAATGGATTGTCCAAAGAAGTAGGAAGGGGTCATTCTTATTTCTTGGCATGTAGCTCTGAAATCTAGTTTCTGATAAAGCCTGGCTTCCCAGTACAGTTCTGCACAAAGAGCCCTTGCCAGGCAAGGCAAACGGTGATGAATTCCCATCCGTTATGCCTATAAATTGACAACAGGTATTTGCAACAGTCATACAATCCGGAAAATTATTTAGAAGGGTGGAGCCAGGAACAGTTCGATTAAATTAGGGAAAAGGAGAATTGAGGTTGGAGAACAGGAAGAAAATTCCCCAACAGTGAGGTCTACTGAACAGCAGAGCGAGCCTCCCTAGGGAGGAGAGGAAAGCCCTCTCATTTAAAAATAGACTGGAGAAGGCACTCAAGACCGTACTGTGGGGAATAATCCTGTGTTGGCAAGGGCAGGATGAGATGACTTCATGCATTTCTTTCCGTTTCTGATTTTGGTGATTCACCCAGAACTCCAAACCTGAACATGCAGAAGACCGAGAGGGAAGCCGGGCGCGAGGACATCATCCCAGAGAAAGCTGAGAGGAACAAGTGTAACAAGGCCAAGAGGACTGGCAGGACTTTGGTCCAAATTCTTTCTAACCACACTTGCACTGCGGGCCAAGCTGACGTGCTGAAGGTCACACATGTTTTCTTTCATAGCCCACGGACCCACTAATTGACAGGGCTTTGTGGTAAACTGGGCTTGTAAGTCCTTCAAAAACACTCGCCTTTTGTGCTGGGTTTTAATACTACTAACATAGGGCAAAGCACAGAAGCTGTTAGAGGTTTGTAGACCACTGTAAAACCAGGGCCTTGATCCTGGAAAGAAATACAGGATTCATCTACATATCACCCCAAATCACTGACTCTGGACAGCACTGCTGGTTATT
This sequence comes from Cariama cristata, assembly GCF_000690535.1. NCBI lineage: Eukaryota > Metazoa > Chordata > Aves > Cariamiformes > Cariamidae > Cariama > Cariama cristata. The sequence goes on from NW_009636240.1 coordinate 23,237, forward strand.
TGCAGTGATACAGTGCCTAGACCATGCTTCACCATCCTAAACGCTGCACAAATTCAGAAGAGTTTTCCACTCGGGGGAATTACGGCGAGAGCTCAGGTCACACAGAAGAGGGGTGTCAGAGGCAGGCTCAGAGCCCACGGGTCAGGGCTCCCTGTTCAGAGCCTCCAAAGAGGGCAGAAGCACCTGCATAATGCCTGCAGAATCCCTGCAACTACTCTGCTTTTTCTACACATACTCTTGCAATACGAAACATAAACTGGGAATTACAAGCAACGCAATCGCAACAACTGGATCAGCCTGGTTTCCCCACCACCATCGCCAAATGAGTCCCCCCTGCTTACACAGTGCTCTTCCTGCAGAAGGCTGTAGGAGATAACAGAGACTTTTCCAGGGCAATCCCCATTCCCACTAGTATTCACAGCCTAGGAAAGCAAAATGACAAGGGGCACATTACATGAAAGCGGGCCGCCATGCCAAGCCTGTGTCATGTGTATTCTATTAAGCTGAAGGCTGAATAGAAGACTTTGTTTTCCACTTCAAAGGACCCCATCCCAATCTCTCGCTCTTCCCTTATGAATAACAAATTGGAAATAAATCTTCTGGCTGAAGTGCATGGAAACTCATACAGTTGGGGCCCTCTGCAGCTTCCCAGCTCAATCACATGCTAATTTTTTTTGTAAACACTTTTGTGTGATATATATGTAAATCTCACTCTGCATCGCCGCACCATGTAAAGCAATACAGCGGGTGTGTCCTCAAGGGATGGGACACAGTGGGAAGTCTGAATGCAGATTTCCAATTATTCACACGGATAATGTTCACAGAGAAGGGTCAAGTTTTATATGTGGGTAGAGCCTTACTTTTACTCCTAAGAGTGCCATTTCATACTGTCCCATAGGCCAGTGTCCTCCACTTCTTATCAGAAATGTTATTTAGCTCTTTTGACACTAAGAACACAAGGACACCCTGTTTTGCTAAGCAGAAGGCACACCGGAAAAGTCACTCAGGATATACCAAAGGCCTTTCAATCTAAAAATCAAACAAAAAAGAAAATATTACCGCTGCCTTTAAATACAAGGGGGGAAGTATATGGTGCCCGCAAATGTGGGCTTCTCGTGTTGTAGACACCTGGCCTCCAGATGCCCAATAATGTTTGACTAGTTCACACAACTCCTTTGCTGTGCGTGCCTGTCACCTTTGCAGTAAAAGTTTGGGGCAGAAATCATCTGTCAGCTTTGTGCTCCCAATGCAGCTGGGTCTTGGTCTATATTCAAGACACCTAAGCTATGGTGATCCTGGGAAAGTGCAACACTCGCATCTCTCTCAAACCTGATGACCAGACCAACACCTCAAACGCTGCAGGAAGCATCGCAGCGAATGAGACATCTCTGCCTTGGCCTCGCTATTCTTCAGGCACTAAGAAGCAAGTAGACCTCATAGCATACACTAAATTTGAGCCCTGCAGCTGAGTAAATATTACAATTCAATGATAAGCATCTGTAGTATTTCTACATAACCCTCTGTTCAAGGCAGTGTTCAACTTCATGATAACAGAGGAGAGTAAAATCTCTCCAAATTAATCACATGGATTTGTGTGCATGTGCAGTCCTGCAGACTGAGGAAAGAAAAGCAACTTCCACGTTTGCCTTTGCTACTAGGTATTTTACTCGCAACGTGGCATTCTGCATGGCTGATCCTTACGATGCATGGCACATTAGCTACAGGAGAAGCAAAAAATTCATACGCTGATTGAAGTTTCTATATGTAAAGTCAAACATAGACCATAGAGCCAAATGTCCTCCCCAGTGAATTTTTATGTGCATATGTGCAGCATATGTGCAAGTACACGTGTATATTATCTTGCAGGAAACATGCAAGTCCAAACATGGGAAAAATTCAATGATCTAAGTTCACTGTTGACATAAATGTTGAGACTCCATTTGCACTAATGGAGTTGTGCTCACTTATGCCAGTACCGAATTTGGCCCTAGAATTAAACCCACCCAAATCCTAGATAAATTGAAAGAAAGAAAACAAAACTGGCCTACATGCAACAGCGTATTTTTCATGTTAAAAGCATCTCATTCCCTTTTTCTCCCCATATAATACTACATTGATGTCTGTGACCCATTTGGATGTAAATCAAAATGGATGTGCTAAAAGTCTGGTTCAAGAAAATGTCTTCAAGACAGTGTTCCCATGGCAAGGCAGAACATATGCCAGCTACACTCAGTTTCCATGGCACAAAGGGCCATATATATGTGTCTGGGGAGGAAAATGTCCATCTGAAAAAACACTTCAAAGTTAGGATGGCTTTCCTTGAGCATCTGCACTGCTACTACCTGCTAACAAATCTGTGCTTTATGCAGGCTTGTGTGAATAAATTACATGGAAGAATTACAAGAGTCTTCAGGTTCTTCAGCAAGAAGCAAGTGTCTGAATCAAATGGTGAGCCCTTCACATTGATTACTGCTATATTCTACCAAACGTCCCCAGACGCCATTGGTAAGCTCAGCAACTTCTAGAGAACTCTTGTGGTCTAGGCATGACCAAGAGCACCATAATCTGGCTCTGTGTCTATAGACTGCGTGTGTCTGTTTTACTTCTGCCGTTTTAAATGCTTCATTGATGATCCAAGACTATCTGACTTTCTCAAACATGTCTGCAGTGCTGTAAGGACTGCATTTGTTTCTTTCTCTTTGGTGCAGATGGTGTATAGCATTCCTTCAACTGTGCTTCAAAACTGTGTGAATGACACTTATTGTGACACTAATAAAGCAAGGGCTGTTTGCTGAACAGCTGTTGAGTACATTGTTCTTTTGCGAGAAAAATGCAGCCGTTATGCTAATGGCATGCACAAGCCGCACTGGCCACAAGTTACATCACAGCTTGAAACACCGCCGTGGAAATCTGTTTTCCTGATACAGCACCTAAGCAAATGGCAGACACGTTAGCGTTATTTAACAAGTAGGACTTAATCCCTAAATCAGCCCAATCGTTACTCAAAGAGGGACTGAGGTATGGTAGAACACTTACTACACTGCCTGCAAGGAAATGGGTTTAAAGGTGGGCCTGGGTTTCATTTGCTCTTGACTTACATGCAGCTGAGCACAGCAGAAAAGAAATACTAGACTGCTTCTCCAGGAAAAAAGGAAAGCTGTCACCTACCTATAGAACAGGGAAAGAGCCATTTTTGGCCCAGTTTGGCTACATTCCTCTATTTTCTACTTACCTTGTTAAACAGCAACAGATTTGACTGTAAATTTTAGGAGGGAAATAGCATGTGGTTTATTGTTTCAATGGTGGAGTTATAAACACATATTACTGCTGAGAACCCCAGCTGCCTGGGCAGAAGCATTCCATAAACTTTTCATTCTTATTAACTTTAAAAATCAGGTGCAATGAGCTCCAACCAAGATTAGAGTCCTCACTCTCCACAGAAACCCATCAAGCAGTCTTTGCACAGCACGCTTCAAGGTATGCCTCAAAGGTTTATCTGCACTGACAACTACAAGCAAGGCTGAGCACACTCTCGAACCAGACTTGTTCACACCCTATACTGCCTATACCAGCCCCTAGAAGTTGAGCTCTCTGGAGGGGAGAACCAAGAGAACCAAGCAAACGAGTACAGGTGCCAATGCCTTCACACAGATCTACATAGTTCAGTCCACCAGCACATATCCCAAGCTCTGCTCCTCTCAAAACAAGTGCCTTATGCCTGGGGTGACAGCTGAATCTCGGCAGAAAACAAGGGGCCTAAGGAAGAGTAAGTCCAATCCCAACTCTGCTCTCCATTGTGTGGGCAGAAACCAGTTTAGGAACAACATGGGGAACTTCTGTTGTGACCCAGCCAACCTCCTGATACTGCTCAGCCTCAAAGGGGAATGGCTGGACTCGCCCCATTTTCTTTACTACGATGCCCTGCTTATTTCACAAGGTAGAAATGTGCCTGTGTGTACTCTTCAAACCATTCTCTTCTCTTAAAGCCATCAAAGCATTCTTCTGCTTGTTCAGCATCTTACAGCACTATCACATGCTACCACAGTCATTATCAAATCCCACAAGAGAGACCTGCCCATGTATCTCAGCTTCCTGTCTCTAGCTATTGCCTCTGAAGGTCCAACCAAATCTCTCTCCTTGTAAAACACTTGTTAATTTGTGAGACTTACAGATTTGAGAAAATCATCTTATTGCTAAAGCCAGTGATAAAAAAACCACATGGGCTAACGATAGCTGCAGAAAGTCTAAGAGCTTTAGATTTTGCCCAGCACCAACACAAAGAGCAAAATACTGGCCCCACTGAGTGCCAGAAGAGCCAGAACATCGCCTTGAGCACAGGCAGTCCAAGATTTTTATCTTTCCTTGCCAGTCCAGGGCCAGCAGAGCAGCACAGTGTGCGCCAGCCCTCCCAGACAGGCTGTGTGTGCAAGAGCAGGACTCTCTGGCACGCAGAGTCTGCAGGGTGAAGTCAGCCTGACCCTGACGTTATATAGTCTTAGCAACGTCCAAGTGTCTCATCTCAGAATCAGATGTGTCTAATGAAAAAGACAAAAGGTTCCCAGGATAGTAGGTTTGTTTTCCTTAAAACAAACAAACAAACAAAAACCCAACCAAACAAACAAACCCCCTCTTGTTTGTCAAGTCTACTCATTTGAGACCTATGTCCTTCTCTCCTGCCTGTACCTCCCCTCCTCACTGGCTACCAGAGCCTTTTCTCCAGACATACAATACATTTGGTCTATAAAGAGAGCATTCTCTATGTACAGCTGCATTTGAGTAACTCTCAGAGGCTCTGAAGCGCAGCCAACATGCAGAAATATAAAACCCAAGAGGACCGAGTCTTGTTTCACCTGAGACAGATTTATCTTACACACAGCACTGTTCTCCAAGGAAGCTGACCGTTTCCACTTAGCCATAAGAAGCAGGCATTTTTGACAAGATGTTTCTGGACTCAAACTTAACCAGAGGCTCTTGATTTTGTGAGGGCTTTTTAAACTCTGTTTTGTTGATGCCCTGCATTTCTGCAATATCCCCACAGCAGAAATGAAAGTTGTCTTTTTTCTCAGGTCTAAAAGAGAAAAATTATGGATTAAAAACATGAAACAAACAATAAATCACTTATGTGCTATTGGTAGGTACTTAGATATGATGATTACAAGTGCTGAATAAAATGCTTGAACAGAATAGAAGATAATACAGAAAGGATAAGCTCCACAGTTCTATAGTCATCTGAGTGGAGACTACACACCCCTGGCAGCAAGGTGAAAGCAAGAGAGCTGCGCTAGACTCCCTGTAACCCACAACAATTTCATGCCAAATACACAGGCCTGTAATTTGAAATTCCCACAATGAAGAACACACATAGAATAGTTCCAAAGCAAGTTACAAGGGCACCTTGGAAATGTCAGAGCAGCATACAAGGGGACTGTATCTTATGTTATTCCAAAATTTGAACTAATACAGAAGGCAGTGTGCTTGGCTGGTGTTTGGAAAGCACACCACATCTATGTTCTGCTGCTTTTCTTCATGGCTAGTTGGCTTTGAGATGGGATCAGAAACATTAGCTCACCTAAAATAACCTAAATCCGATCAAACTGCCACAGTGGTAATTGGCAATGGTGCTCCTCCAAGGCCTGGCGTAGCAGAGAGTGAATGAGATTTGAAATACTCTTTCTTTTCCTGAACCCTGAGAAGAATTAAAAATTAGTTTAAGCTGTAAGGCTTGGGCTAAAGAGACAGAGAAGCGCTACACTAACTCACCCTACTAGAGAATTACAACATCTGTCCTGAAATCTGATACACCACAGCAGAGTTTCCTTCTCCCCTTTCATTTATATCAATAATCTGTGCCTAAAACAAAATATGGAAAAATGAAGAACTGGGAAGAGAAAGGACATTAAGCATGCATTATAGCAGTGGATGTTATCTACATCCAAAAAAAGAGGAGTTGGCTGGCTTTTTTCATTAAAATCACCATCATTTCTTTATTGTTGTTTCTTGAATCATTGTGAACTAAGAAAGGAGTCTATTAACTGTTTCTAAATTCTGAGTTCACCTGAGTAACTGGCAGTAAGCCTTGTATTTGAAGCAGTATCTGTTTCTTGCTAATTACTGCAACTCTCCCTTTGCCAACACCCATAGCATACACAACCTTGTAGTTTAGTATGGTATACAATGCTCTCTCCTTCTAACTTAGTTTAGTGCCTGATATGCACGTTGACTCTCATATAGGACAGCTGGTCTACATTCACAGACAGAAGAAAACCGTGCATGTAAACTATGTGGTTAAAGCCTGATGGAAGCATAAAGAATAACCAAGGTAGCTTGGAGCAAAGCAGATAGAGAAAATGGGATATAGAAACACCCGATTTGCTACCTACAAGAAGTCTTTACTAGGCTTCTTTAAGCTTAACACCCTGCTGCTGGCTGCAGCCAGCACATATGTGAAGGAAAAGGGAACTCTCTTCTTCCATGTGCCTTGCTAACTGTCCTTTACAGTGGAAAGGTATTTTCCCTCATTTATATGGGGACTAGCTTGTTAGGGGAATTATAAGACTGAGTCTATCTTCCATCAGCTTCTGTAACTTCGTATTAATTGTTTTTAAAATGACACAGCCACAGCACTTCTTCTGTTCTCTTCTGTGAGATGATCCACAGACATCATACAAAACTGCTCACGTATTTACTTTCTCAAGGAATCCCATCAATACAGTACAGAATAGTCCCTCAGACACTACCTCAATCACTCTTCTATGTTCAGGCTTTGTGCCATTTTTCTCTTGTCCTTTGCACTCCTACCTCTTCTTAATTACTGTCTCTTCATGCTCCCTTCATGCACCTGTGAGAAGCCGTAGCCTGAATCATACGCCTGTTGATGATGCTACTGGCCACATCCAGCCTGTTGATGGGACCATAATGGTTTTCATCCTTTGTTGGACTATCAGCACAATTTAAGAGCTTCATTCGTATAAACAAAATGTATTTCTGCTTTCACTGCCTGGCTTTGATGTGACAAACCTTGAGCTCTCTCCATGTGCTAAGCCAAAGTGACTGGAGCATGCAAGACTGATTTTTGTGGTTTTCTACTCTCGGTTCCACAGTCAGAAGAACATATTGCAATGAGTTCATGGGACAAACTGATCTGATTTTGTTTCTCTTCAGATCTGCACTGACCTCCTTAGATTAAACATGAGGTTTCATCCTAAGTGACTCACTCCTATAGCTAGCTAAATTCAAACTGCCTTCTTTAAAGGCTGCAATCTAAACAGTACATTTTATTGTCATAGCTACATGGACATTGGTTAAAACAACTTTACATTCTGAAAACAGCTACACGATGTTGCTGTTTTATGTGGTTTTGGCAAGAACACCACACTTTCTCTTTAAGCACTGCCACCTCTTGCTCCCAAACACGGCTGCTGCACTAACAATTAGCAGGTCAGGCCAATATCGCTGCCGAAGAGTTTACAGAAAGCCATTCCTAGACACTAGCAGGGAAACAGATTCCTAATAAGGCAGTCAAAGCTACCCTGTGCAATGGGACAATACCCAGACACCACATCAGGGCAAGTTCATGAAGCACCTACAGAACCCTCTACAAAACCCAGCTCAGTTCTGTGAAAGCTCTCGATGTATTTCATTCTCCTCCTGCTTTGGGCTCCCCTTTATATTTGACTCCCTGAAGCTTCTAGATGCAAGCATTCACACTGTGGGCTTGTTCCCCCAGAATAACCCAAGCTACTGACACACAGCGAGAGAACAAGTTATTATCCCAAGTCAGCATATAAGGACCAAGGAGAACATAAGTCTCCCTCCCTAAATAGAAGTAGCAAGGGGCAAGGAAGATCATCACCAGTTCCCACCCTTCCAGTAACTCTGCCCAGTTTGGGTCTCAGTGCCAAGCTTTTGAGAAAGTCCAGCATCCTTAACAAGAAGAAAGTTACTCTCTCTCCAGCTCCTCTCATAAATATTATATTTTGCTACAATGCTTTTAATAATCTGGAGTAATTTTCTGTGCTTCCAACCCAGGATTTCAAAGCACCTGAAAAACCCCTTCCTTCATCTTTTGCAGTGAGTGGAAAAAAAAACAAACAACAACACACCAAGACGGAGAAATTACATGTCTTCGAATCCGACCCTGTGCTCAAAAATCTAGACCCTGACTCCATCCATGATAAACAAAGCAACCAGCTGGTGGGAGAACAGCACATCATTCTGAAAGACTGCACTATTAAAACACCATGCATTGACACCTTCTTTAAATGACCTTTAAATAAAGTATAGGCAGCCAATCAAAATATCTTGTCAGTGATGCACTGAGAGTCTCTCCCTGTCTACAAAAAAAGGCTCAATCAGTTTTCTCTGTATCATTCGCAATTTCCTGTTACTCTGAAGAGTGAAACACTAAAAAAATTTAAAAAAAAAATAAAATAAAATCACACAATGCAAGACAGTTCCCACTCTTCTTTAATTAGTAAAAAAAGTTAGAGCAGAAGGTAAGATTTCTGGCATTTTGGGGAATAAAATTTAGATTGCATGCCATATCAGTGGTTAGATATTTCCTGTTATTTTTCAGATACGCAGGCAAATGATCTTCACACACACAGGTAGGTTGATACCTACTTACTGATTCTTGGACATGCCCACAATTGTGATAATCAAGTTAGATAGGTTACCATGGAAAGCGTTTGCAAAATGTATAACTTATATTTCTATCATTAAAGAGGACTTACCTTTAAGGACTCCCAGAGGGGAAACTGTACCAGAGAGAAAGGAATCTGGAGAGGTGGGAAAAGAAAAAAAAAACAAAAACACCAACAACATAATGTTACAAAAGCAAATTAGGTTGCCATGTTCCTCAACTGGCTAAATTAGGAACAGTTATTGTTCACTCAGTGAACTGCAGCTTATTACATTTACAAATCTTTATGGACACTTTATGTACGCTGCCATTAAATGACTAGTTTCACTAAAGCAGTTTTACTTTGTTTATTACATTCCCTGCTGAGAGGTTAATGTATTGTTACCAGGGTGGCCTAGAAGAGCAATAAGCAGTATGATCTAGTGCAGGGACATTCTTGGTTTGACGCTCAGCCAAGAAAGCTGTAAGGATGGTTCAAGAAACACGTTCCCAAGGCCAGGAACGCAGCTTGGCAAAAAAACATCTTCAGCAATACACACTCTCACAAATGCTGAGCTGAAAACAGTTGTGCTCCAACGAGGGCTTTGCAGTTGGGCATCAGCTGCAGAAACTTTCCTGAACATCTCCCAGTGATCTCACATTAACAAGCTCCCCTGAGAATTAAAAGCAGGTTGTGAAGAGCTACCACAACCCAGCTAAAACCCAAGGGAGAAGCTTGGTGGTTCTCAAACCCAAGGGAGAAGCTTGGTGATTCTCATCACCTATAATGAGCAGTTCTTCTGTCCAGCAACAGCTTATGACTCTACCTAGGCTAATTCCGGCTGCCATGTGTCCCCAGCAGTGCCTGTGCATTTCCAGCTCCTTTACAGATTTTGCCCTGATAAATGCCTCGTGACCAACTCCCTTAACACACAGGGAAAAAAGCAAACATACATCTCCATCAGCTCTGTAGGCTGTGCAGGGCTAACACGTGTAGTAAGTCAGTTTTCACCATGAACAGACTGATTCTTTGCAACAAGAGACATCACTTTCCAAGGTTATGTGTCCCCTTATAGTTTCTTCCTCCTCCAATCTCTCCACTAAGTTCTTCTAGCTCTTCCTACTCCTTCACCACTCCGACAAGCCCTATCCAATATCCACCTCTGGTACCGACACTGCCTTTGCTATCTCCAGCCCAAGATATCTCAAGACATGTCAGAGAAAGGGGCCCCTATGAAAATACTATCCTCTGCTAGAATTGCCCTGCAGCTATATCTGCAGGTCTGCTTTGCCCTTTCCTAAATGCTTCTGCAGTTCTCTCCTCCATGTTAACAGCTGGTCAGCCCCAGTTTCAAATCTTCTTCCAAGAACCTATTTTCTTCTCCTATTCTTATATTCCTTCCTCAATCACAATGCATGTAGGATTAGTTTTCTCCTAATTTAGGGTGATTTTGCAGTTCATGCACCATACTATCAGTCTCAGAAAGCACTTACAGCACCTTTTGCCATGAAAAGTAGTAGACGCTCAAAATGGGTCACACTTAACTAATACATAAATCTCTGCAATCTTTTGTAACATAAGTAACATCAGGTTAAAAACATTCACTACAGAGATATGAACGGCTTATTAAACCTAAATTCAAGCTACACAAAGGAATCTGAAATGGTACATCCATTCAACATCACAAGAGCTAAGAGTATTGTCTGCTTCACTGTGTTGCAACTAATGATTAATAAATGAGTCTATTAAGTCAATCTGCCAGGCAAAACTAAGCTTGACAGACACCTGCCACAGAAAATTTGTTATCTATTCAGGCAGGAAATGGTAGTGAGAAGAAATCAATGTCACTGCTGTACATTGAGCTGACAAACTGAAATCTCAGAGGAAGTTTGTCATCTTGAACAATGAGCAATATCCCTGGTGGCATCTGAGAGCCCCACAATAAAGGTCAGGCATAGCTCTTATTTATCAGAGCCTTGAAACTCTAGTGTAGCAATTAAATTTCGTTATTAATACTGGGTGAAAAAGAGTCCAGCTATTTGACAGTAATGTGTGGTAATATATTTATGAGAAGATACATATATCCAGATGCTGCTGCATCGTTGTTGAATTGGAGTTAAATGGCATGACTTCTTTGCAATGTAAAATGAAAAACAACATAATCTTCTATTATCTAGGCCAAAAACCAAACAAAAAAAAAGAAACAATACCCACTACATTTGCTTCAAATTTGTTAAAAAAAGAGAAAAGGAAACGTTCTGTATCCAGCTGTACACCAAAACAAACAAGCTTTCAAATACAGTCTCCAAGTTTTGCTTTTTTATGCTCGCAAATGAGTGGTAAAATTATGCAGCTGTTAATAAGACTACAAGGGAAGCTTTTGACATAAACCCCTTTTTATCTCCTAGCTAGAAGCATTGCAATCAAAGAGGAAATTTGTTCACAACTGCTGTTTGATTTTTCAGCATTCTTGGTGTTTGCTTTCCGTGTCCCACTCAGCGGGGACCAGAGCTGGATGGGGATTATCGGTTTCACTTTTCCCCATGCGCCCCACGAGATGCTGCGATGCGCAGGCTTCCAAAACGCCTGGGAAGATTTCGGATGTGTGTCAGTGGGATCTGCGCAGCTGCTGGGCTCCTTCCTCTCCAAGATGCCTGCAGGATAAGGGCCTAAACATTCATAAGCCACACTTTCAATAGAGTTTGAAAACTTGCAAAAACCAAACAAACTAGGAAACAGCACCAACAAAAACAAGCAGAGCAGCACCTCTGCCTGCACAAAGAAGATCCTAAGGAGATGTCCTTCATCTCTTACAGTCATCCATTGGAGGCTGTTTGACAACGTGCTGACTTAAAACCAAAATCCACACAAGCAATTTCATGGGTACCGGAATGAAAGGGAGTCTGGTTTCCTGCGGATTTGGGTTTTGTCAGATTCTCTGAAGCCAAATAATTTCCAAGCTGGGTTCGGCAATCTTCCCACGACAGGGACCTCCATCACATTTCCTCTCAACATCTATTCCACAGCCCCTGTTGAAAAGTTCAGTTCCTATTGCAAACCTTCCCTCAAACCCCTTAAATCGCCTTTATTGTCCCGTCACACACGTATTTTCAAGAAACTTACAGGAACTTCTATTTATCTTTGCAGCCTCTGCCTTTCTGTCACATTTTTGCAGCGCACATGTCCAAGGGCTGCACAGGCTGCTATGCGTTTGTGTGTGCATAAACCCTGTTTGCATAAGCCTTGTTTCCCTAAGAGACCAGACTAAACAGCCAACACCCAAAAGTAGGATTAATATATGCAAAAAGAAATAGTACTGCAAGAGTAACTCATCCAACAATGAAAAAGCCTTTAGATGGCTTATTGCCCTTTATTCCCCTGCCATGACAGATGTGACAAAATCTCGCAGTCTGGGGACACTTCTAAATTTGAACACTTACAGCATTTCATTCCTTCTCATATTTTGCTTTTTAAAAGAAAAGTTCTTCAGCAATGAACAGAATCACACCCTGCCAGGCAGCGATATTTATGCCTGAAATAGGCTAAGGCAACAATAAAAATGTGCTCCACACATGTGGGTAACCTTCTGCCAGCAAATACGAAACCCTGGCGAGCTCCACCAACCCCTCATTTGACATTAATATAAAATAGACAGAGAGTACCAGTTCTCATGTCTGGCCTAATGTTATATAACTCTGCTGTTTGTTCAGAGTCAACTCTTAGACCAAAAAAAAAACCAAACGTTTAAAGCCCCCAGAGAGCTGTAATTCATTATTCTATAATGTTTTATAGGTTAGTGAAATTATCATTTACTCTGGTCTCTGTAGTCCTTCGCACCTGATGCCCAACTTAATGTAATGAACACTGCAGATTCTAATTTCTAGAGATCTACTTCATGTCCCTGATACAGAATGATTTTAAAAGATTAATTAATAAGTTACTTCTAGAAATAGTTGCACTTCACAGCCAGAGCAACAGATACACACCATCTCCACTTCTAAAAAAAAAATACCAACCTGCAAGTATTGAAGACTGATGACACAGTAAAAGTCCTCCCACCACATTAATTAAAGAAATTTAAGGAGGAGCTCTTAATAATACTCTTTGTAACTACAACACATTTTCAAATAACTCAAAATTCACCCATTCCAAATCTGATGTTAAATTGCAAGCTGACACTGTCCCGAAGGAAACACAGCAGCCAGGGAGCAAGGAGAAAATGGTAAAGGAGTGGCAAAGAAGGGGGGGAAGAACCGAAAGGAAAAAAAAAAAAAAAGGAAAAAAAAAAACACTCTTCAGCCCCTTCAGAACTGGGATTCCCTTCCAAATATGAGAATTCTTTCACACAAAGAGGAAACAGATGTCCATGGCTGGAATTTGCATGTGGCTTTATTCTCTTCTAGGATACAATAAAACTACTCTTCTTCTCATCCTCCGAGCTAGAAATTAAACAGTGGCATGTCATGCAGAGTCCAGCTGTGCTTTCTACCTCCAACCTTTATTAGCAATATATTTAAATAGAAGAAAACAGAGAGGCAGAAAGAAAAGAGAGAAACTAGAAAAGCACAAGAAATGAAAAACTATGTGGTATGTGTTCTCAAAACAATATAAAACCTACAGATGTTCTTACTAATCTGTGGCACATGTTTGTTTATTCAGGTTTTCTCTGTTTCCAGTTCAGTGGGCTTTGCTCTCCAGAAGACCTATCTGTTTTTACAAACATTAGAGTAAATACTGAAAGAGACATTGGCATAAACAGCCAGAGGAGAAAACAGGCTCACCTTGCAAGAGCTTTCTCAATATCTCTGACACTGTACCTCTGTCCCAGAAACTGCCCTCACCCCTACCTCCACCATTCTCTACATTAACAGCAAAAGGAGAAAAGGCAACAGTTATGAAGAGGATTTTGACAGTACGAATATCACAAAGGCCAACAGTCACAACATCTGTTTCCTTCAGGGAGAACGTACTGCAGGCATCACTGAGTAGTTCTCAAACTTGCACCTAACCTGGCACTTGCATGGACTTTGATGAGGCTCATAGAGATCCTATCACTGCTGAAGCCTGTATTTACAAGGAGTAATCCACCACAGCATCTGGACTGCAGGTGCCAAATTGTGCCTTCTCCACTGCAATTACAAAGAAAAGTCTAATAACCCACTTCTGAGTATCAAAAAACATACTGTTTTCCAAGGATACATAAACCACAAATTTCAGAACAATCTTCCCTTTACATAAGTTTTTTTCACTTTTTTTTTTTTTTTAAATCAGCTTCTTTATAAAAGATGGTTCTTTTCAAATAGGTTCAAGTTACAGTAGAATAAAACAACCCAGTCTGCCCACTGGAGTTAACACCAGAACATTTCCGTTAATAATCACAGTAAATCTGGTTCAGTGTCTTGTCCTCCTAAAATTCTTCACACACTTGCCCAATACATCTGGATTATGATAAACTGATGTTCCAGCTATAAATATACTTTTCCCCATGATGGGAGTTGAAAAGCATGAAATGAGGTAAGCCTCTCCCCTGGTCATGTCAGAGGTCATAGCAATAGACACCATTACACATCGTAGGGTATGAAGACCCATAGCTTTCCCCAGCACTGACTAAAGGTGAAGGTATAGAGGAGCTGAGCACAACCATCATCGATAGTATCCCAAAGCTGACAAAGTTGATGATTTTTCCTGCAAAGTTTCAATTATTACTGCGTCCCAGATCCTCCTTGATAAATTGCAGACTCCACAAGGAACCTAATGAAGGTAATTTGTATCTTGACATGAATGAAAGACTGTCAAAGCCATCAGCAGTGTTCCTGCAGCTCGGAGAGATGAAAGGTGTGAGAGCGGTGAAAGAATGGACAAGTTTATATGTTAAATAAATGATGGAGGGCTTTGTTAATAAACACTGATGCAATTAGAAACAAAACTCTTCAGGCAAGTATGACAACACTGGTATAGCAATGACCACAGAAGATCTCCTCTTGGCTCCATTCCTTCAGGGACACAGTGAAAGACCAAGTTCATGTACAGCACCTTCCTATAAGATTGCAAGAAGTCAAAGAGAGGTGGAGCCACATGGGAAGCTGGGCTATCACAGGTAAAATGATTAAGTTGCATTTGCAACGAACAACTTTTCACAGCTCTTTGGAGTTGAACACATGGCTCTGCAGCACTGCCAGAGGCAAAGGAACAGCATTTAGGGTGGTAGAAACACCGGTCTCAACAGTGCCAAGAGTATCATTAAAATAAAGGTTTCAGATCATGCACCAGCAGCCACTTGAGGTAACCAGCAATTCCCTCATTTTCAAGCAAATAACATTAACCCTGTGTGAGCTGGAAGACAACCGTAAGCTATAAATAGGAAGAAATACACAATTCCTGAATTACACCCATTATTCTGATTCAAGTATCCACTAATCCTCAAATAAATATTTGCACCTTGCTTCCTCTGTTTCCCCAGCTCTAAATCCAAAGTATTTCCATTTGTCACCTGGCATATGTGAACGTTTGGAAGTAAATTCCTTTCAGAGACAAAACACTATGTGCCCCACAGGGTTGCTTAATTTGGTTACAAGCCATTCTCACAGGTGTCCTTTGGGCCTGTGTGGCAGAACTTCACATACAACAGGATTTTCTTTTAAACAGCATCACACCTTATTATAAAAGCAACATATAAAGGACATTATGTAGAGATAGGTAAATACAAGGAAAATTCTATCCAGTTTTCCCTCCACTAGAAACAGGTTTTATGATTAAAAAAAAACAACCCACCACAAAAAAAAAGTAAAAAAGAGAAAAAAAAGGTTTTCTGGAGGGTAAGTGTTGACCAGAGAAGGGGAAGGACAGTGTCAGAGATCCAGCATGACTGCGTGTTCCCAAAACATGGGAAAAAGAGAAGCACTGAGGCAGATGCACAAACTCAATGCAGGCTGGATTGATTTAAGAGAGCCCGATGATCACAGAGCCCTTACTTGGCAACATGCGTGAGACAGACTATCATCGAGCTATTGAAGACTTTTTCCTCAAAGAAACAATATTAAAAGCCTTCAAAATCCCCCGCTTTTGCCTCTTACTTTGCTAGGTGAACAGAATAACTATTAGAAACTGTATAATGATAGCCACAGAAGTCAATCTGATTGTACTTCAAACAGGAGCTGGACTGACCAGTCTCTAATTAGACAACTAATATCCATGTTCTCCCATTTTCCAACAAGCAAGCACTAAAGCAGATGCCTGTTTTGCTATTCATTCCTGAAAACAACATACCAAAAAAATCCTCAACAAGAAAATGAATATGCTGACACCAATTTGTACATGCTGTTTTCAAGGCGCAGATAAAAATCTTGCAGGATAAAAGATGAGTTTAGCAGCTCTAGAAGAATGAAGGTATTGTTTAACAGGAAGCAGATGTATGTCAGATGGCAAACTCATTAAAGTGTCCCATCGTTAAAGGAAACGGGATAACAACGAGCCATCTGAAAAAACCTGAACTGATCAGGAAATACACAAGCCGCAGCTAATCTCCTATTTATTGGTAGGTAATGCCTTTAAGTCATGCACATGCATTGCGTTTAGGACCATGAAGAACTAATCTTTGTTCTCATGAAAAAAACATAGGAGCAGAACCCTAGAGCATGGAGTGCAGCATTTCTGGAAAAAGTCTTCTAAGGAAAAACTCTAGCATTTGGAGAAGCTATTACATCAATACGTGGGTGCACACACACATGCCTGCTTACATGCTGCTGTCTGGGCAGCACGTAGTTCACTAACTTTGAGGGCATTTTAACATACATTTTACATACATGTAACATTTTAAATGTAAGTATAGTTACAAAAATGCCTTATGAAAGGCATCTATCAAGGGAGAGCCTCTAAATACAAACTTTTAAACTCTAATCAAAGAAAAAAATTATATGCAGATATTGGACTGACAGATTTGCTGTATCACAGAGTTGAACTGTTCCTCAAATGATAATTTTGCAAGGAGATACAAGGACCTAAGCACAAGGAATTAAACAAGCAGTACATTTGATTCACAAGGCAGGTGGTTCTATGGAGAGGAGTGAGAGTATTGCTTCATCCAGCAAATATTCCATCAAATAAACTTGACAACAGTGCAGCTGTATATTGCACTGGTATCAGCATAAGAACTCTTGTCCTCAGAGTAACGGCCACAAAAAAAATTAGGAGTGGAAAGAAACATGTCTCCCCCTTCCTGGACGTATCTCAACCTATAGCAGTTTTGTTACAAATATCTTGGTACTACGTTATGATTACAAATATAACACAGCACCTCTCATCATAAAAATTAAATACATCTCTCACCAGGACATTTCTGAATGTCACTAAAAAATTTCCATGGGAAAATCCATTTCTGCCTTTGCATATGGGCCTGATCCAAAGTTCACTGAAATTGCTGGGAATTTTGCACATGTGGCTTCGATAGCCTCTGGATCAGGACCTGTGCTCAAGACGGAGAAAAGAGGAGAGAGTGGATGCAAGAGTTCTAGCATACAACACAAGGATCAACTAATTTGGATCTCACCGTGTCCTTCCCAGGATGCACAGACTCAGACTCACGGTCAGAGCAAGATCTAGGATGTGCTCTTTTAAACTTCTTAAGCAGGAACTGCCGCAAATTCCCTGCTTTTACAGAAGCATACACAACAGCCCTACTACTAGTAGCTGTATTTGAGCCTAGGCTGTGTACATTTAAGTACAACTTGAAGTCCCAATAAAGTTAATGCAAGCTAAGCAAATTCTTTTGAATGCTTTACCAAATATGAACTTTGGTGTTTTGCTGCATCAATAGCCCTGCTTATTTGGTAAGGGTATTCCTGAGTATTTGCCTTTTGTGAAAAAAAAAAAAACAAACACACAAACCAAAACCACAAAAAACCACACCAGAATAAAACAAGTAGCCAAATGTTGCTTTAAACAAAACACCCCACAGATACTATGAGAAAATTACTCCATTGAGGCTAGTGCAAAGCCAACATTAACGGAACAACTACTATAAACCACCAAGTTGAAACGTCTTTCTTTGAAGTGGATGACCCACACAGTACTGTTTATATATCTTACACCATTATCCCCATCATGTGGCAGAGAGAAAAAATGCAGATTAATGTCAAATTTAGGAAATGCTATTCACATAAAGGCATTTTACTTACCTTACACACATATATATACACTTAGGCGTATACACATTCAAAATTCTGCAAGTATCTCACAAAATGGGGCACTGCTAAGCTTCCTTCTCTGACTGCTATTTTCAACTATTTAGGAAGAGCCCTATCTGCATTGCACACCTCAGGTAAAAGAAGAAATAGCCTCGTCCTGCAAGGTGCTCGCAGTGTCCCAGGCAGTGCCCCAACGGGTGCCAATGAAAGGATGCTCAGGGGAAACACAGGGGAAGTTTCAGCAGGTCAGGGTGAGTGCTCCATCATACAGCAACCTAAATGGCAGGTCAGCACAGCTGGAGTCAAGGGAGTGATCTTCACAGACTCCTTGAAAGAGTTCGCCACATGTGATCTCCGTTGGTGTTGGCTGAATAGGAGCTGGTTCTGCAAAGCACTAAAACCCGTCTAATTTCCCACCTTTTTACAGAGTGGCAGTTAAATATGCCCTTAAGTCTTGTACTGAATAGTCTGACTCTCCTGTATGCCTGAAATAACACTGGACTATTTTCTCTCCCTCATCTACCTTTTTTATTTTTAATAAACAGTTGCACTGCTTTAGCCTGTGGTCTTGCAGAAGTCTCTCAGTGAAATGATTTGCCTATGTTACATCAGGGGACTAGCTTACGACAATGATCTCTCCTAGCTTTTATGGATTAGAGCATGAGCTTTCCTGAACTGCAACTAGAGTTCCACAAACTTTAATCTGATTCTACATTACAAAAGATCTAATCTAAAACTCACTAAAGTGAATTGAAAAATCGCAACAAGCATTTGATCGAACCCAAATGAACAGTTAGACAATGCACGTACAGATACAGGAAGGATGGTTCCCTTTTTTTTTTTATCCTCCAGAATTTTTTTTTGACAGTTTAACCAATTCTGCAGACTCTGTAACTATTTAAACAGAAAGCCCCCCGGACACAGCAGACCTCCCTGCCTATGCAGCTGGAGAGCTACTCTGCTCCTAATGGAGCATTTCTTCCACCTCCACCCCAAGGTAGCAGCTGTACGATGTCAGGTCAGACACTGCAGGGCCACCTGGGACTCGTTGCCCTCCCAGGTGTGGACTTCCAGACTTGTCCATGGCAATCGAGCCCCTGGGAAAGCCGTCTTGCTGCTGCATCCCCCAACTTCCTGCCTGTCAGCGAGCTGGGGAAAAACTTTAGGCAATGCTGTATGTCTCTGCATATGCAAATCCAGCATGCAGAGAGCAGGGAGAGTTTGCTTTCAAGAACCTCTTGCAGGCTTCCTCGCAGGAGTCTAACTCTACTTGCACAAGGGCACCACCATTATAAGACCTGTGGAAATAATAGCCATGACTCTCATCGATTTGTTTTAATTCATTTATGGAGAAGATGCTTTCACCATAAGCCTTTGAATTCATTCGCATGTCTTTATACAGCCACCTCATTTCTGTTTGCCTTGAGGATCTATCACAAAGTTAAACCATAAAGCTAAACCAAAACAATTTCTCACACTGTTACCCAGCCTGGACACGAGGAAAGTGTGCCAAACTACAAGAGCATGGGAACAGGATCCAGAGGAATAAGGGTGCTTTTGTGGGCAAGAACTAAACAACTGGAACATCCCAGACACACACAAACCCTTATTTTCTTCATTTGCTCATCCTGCACAGCTGTTCACACATCCCAGCTATAGGTTTGGGCTATCTTCAGAGCCTGATATGAACTGAACTACAGAGCAAGACAGCAGCTAACTCTTCTATGAAATCCTGGTTATAGCTGTGATCAGCAAAGTAGACACTATTAAGTTTCCACTTGACCAGTATAAATCATCCCCTCCATGCTTGGCAAAGCACTTAAGCACATGCTTAACTTTCACTATTGCTGAATAAGAACAAGATTATGCTTTAAAAACACTAAACACCAGACCCAAACAAGTTCTTAGACTCCATACTCTTCTTCACGCTCCCAACTTCCCATTAATCCAAAAGCTCTATCCAGAGCTGGAGCTGGGCCAAAGTGTTTTGTTGAACTGACGCCTAAACAGTTTTCTGCCAAGTTGGGGCTGCAACCAACATGGTGAATGAAGAGAAAAACCAAAGATAATAGTCTAAACTTTTCCATGGGTTAATTTAGATACACACTAAAGAACTCAAAGTGACCTCAAACACCCAACAGAGGATAAACCAAGGTAACAACCCAACTGCAGCTCCACCAAGAGGTTTTAGCATCACAACTAGCAGCAGAAAAATCCAAGCAGTCAATGTAACTGCCAGGGCCCCACGATGGGATCAGATCCCACCAGTTCCAGCACACTCCTCTCTCACGCAACAGGCCTGAGCACAGCATCTGTTGCACTGATGGTCCCTTTAAGAAATGTACTTCTGTGGAAAACATTGACACCAGAAGGAGAAAGCCAAATTGCACGCCCACTGCAGCACAGCCTCTAGAGGAAAAGGGATGGGAAATGCTGCTCTCACAGCTTTAATTCATTTAAAGGCCATTTTGCATCCAGAGGTTCCACTGAGATGATTTCTTTCCCTCGTTGGTTTTGCAGCCATGTCAAATGCCCATCACAGCCAAGTGGCAGAATTGCCAATTACCTGCTGTCAGGTAGATTGACAAAACTCCCAGTGCAATGGCTTAAGTTCCGTTGCCTGGTATGGGCTTTTGTCTGTGATACACAGCAGTAGATGGGATTTACATATATACATATATATGATTTGAACCATAGTCTTCCCAATTGTTTTCCAGCTGGGAAACAGGAAATCAGCAATGAAATAATTTTTACGCTAACAGGCATTATTTGAGGGGAAAGAAAAATCAAACACAAAAACATTAGCCAGACATTCCCTAACCATGTGGAATCCTCAGACATTTTTACTTTTTCAGTGGACAGTATTTTAGTATCTGCTTGAGAAACCTGCCCTTGGGTAGGTCTCCAGAACTATTTCTGTTCCTGCAGCATTTGTATGCTTTATTCTGAGTGCCACTCGCAGACCCCTTAACACATGCATGATGCTCCTTTCACCCTGAGACTAACTGAGATATATCTGTCCAAATTAGTTCAACAACATTGCAAGGCAGCATCTGAAGAAAGAAACACCGATCCTGATCAAAGACATGGTCTTGCTGAGGTTGCATTGCACATAGTTGGACTCAAAGAACTGGGGAACAGGCAGTGCAGTAAAGAAAAATTAGCAAGCGAGTTAAGGACCAAAGAGAAAAGGAAGGAAAGCAATGCGATTGCCTAATACAAAGAATGAGCAGATCTCAAAACAAACGCCTTTTCCAGTGTAATGTTTATAACCTTTTAGGCTGAAAAGGAACAGACTGGTGTTAGCAGCATATAACAACAGGATTTTTTCTAACGAGATTAGCAAGCTATACATTACAATTCCCATAATGGTTCAACCTCAAGGCATTTTAATTACATTTTTCATTTATCTTCCCTGGGATTTTCTAATTTGTGCCAGAATGCTTTCTTCACTTAAAACGCAATTTTTATCTCAGAGCAAGTACTAATAGACCACTTCAGGCAAAACAACCAAAATTTGCAGAACTCACACAAGAGCAAAAATCAACTGTGGCTTTCAGTCAAGAGATATAATACCATTAACACCTTCCTTTAAACAGTACCACCAAATGCTGGTAGTGGTCTTCGGGATCATGAAAAGAGTTAAGAAACCTGCAGAACAGTGTGCTGATTCTCCGTTCACACACACGATTTTAAAAGCTCAGCTGACATGATGCCAGTAAATGCCCTGACTTCATTTGGAAGTCTTGCAGTGAATATTGTTAGTGTCTTAGGCCTAGGACTAATCTGGGATGGAAAGGAGGTTCCCAAATTCATGCAGAAATGCTGATAGGCATGGTGAAAACAGCCTGTTACGCTGCAGGGAAATTTCCAGTAGACTAAGGAAGAGAATCTGAGACAAAATGAGCTCTACCTCTACTGTCTGCTTGCACTTCCCCTTCCAGTGGCATCTGTAGGGATAGATGGGTTGGTTACCATCTTCATCCTCCTCCCAAGTGCTTATCACAACCCCTGCCACACATTACTGTCCCCATCCCTTCCAAGCGCTGGTCTGGCTCCTCATGTAAATGCACTGACCCCACTTCATGCCAAATAAGCCAGGTTAAAGATGGTAACTAGCAAGAGGGGGCTGTAACCTCTTCAGCTGGACGCGCAGTCAGAATTGGATCTCTGAGCACGGCCTAAGGAACAGACAATATTGATTGACTTCACTCTCAGGCTTAAACTAAGGATGAGTTCTTTCCACCACCACCATGGTGTGCCAGCAGCAGTCATCCCAGAAAAGGTCCTGACATGATGCCCTGTGCCCACGGACCAACAGCTAAGTATCCATTTGGAAAATGTGACTGAATACCAGGAAGAGCAACAGCCTTCACAAGATGTACTGATTGAAAAAAAAAAAAACCCAAAACAAAACAAAAAAGTAAGGAACTCGTGCCTTTGCTCTGCAACACGTAGCAACTCAGTAAGATAAATGACAAAAGCCTTTACTGTGGCGGAATAGTTAAATATAATCACAATAAAATTCCACCTGTCAGCTCCAAAAGCACCCCACATGTAGAATTTACACAAGCTGAACTGGAGCTGGTTCAGGGCATGTCATAACAGTCATTTCTGCACTGTGCACTGTTAAAATTGGCCTCAAGATGAATAGAGTGCCTGTAAAGGGCAACCATATTTCAAGCAAACCAGGACATGCTCAGGGTAGTTGGACTGCCCCTTCAGCTGCATTCCAGAGCGTTTAATTTTTGCCACTCATTTTTCATGAAAAATATCTCCAGTACACTTCTAAAACAAATCTGCAACCCAGTAAAAATACTTTGTGGTAATATTCTGGAGAAGAAGGGAGAAGAAAGGTATTAGTTTATATTGAAAGGATTTTGCATAGCATTATTCCAGCCTACACTCCTAAGTGAAAATTAAGAATCACAAGTATTTTTTGCTCACACAAGTTGAGTGCAATTTGTCAGTTGCCATAATTAAAATATGGCATTTCCAATCTAATAGCATCATGTGGGGTTTTTTGAATGGCAGTCTATTTTGTTTGTGTTTGTGATGGTTTCCAGCAAAAGCCACTCCTGGTGTAGAAGACGGCATTACTAAAATGTAAATAGAAGGGCACTGTAAATTATTTCACTCTTACTCCAGTTTTTCTCAAGGGGCTTTAACTCAAGAAATCTTCTCACTGTGTGCAAAAGAGTTTTGAATCAAGTCAGTGGTGCTGAGCACCCTCATCCCTTTTTCAACTCAACTTAACTTCAGGCAACCAAGTATGGGGGAAATAATCAGCCGTGGCCCTTCCCAGAAGCTGTGCATTAGAGAAGTCAGTCTGACACAAATGAATAGAAATCCTCTTGGGCTTTCTCAGAAATTAATGCACCAATAATGTAAGATTAATATGTAATAATGACACAATTTTCTTCTATGTCACACAAACTACATATACTGTATCGGCACACCACGCACGCTTTGAAGCCAGCAAATTACACTGTCAGCAACAAATACATTTCAGATGTAGCAACCACAACCGTTGTTACTGGCAATTTTGCAGTGAAGACTGCAGTGAAGCCCATGTCCCATTTATCCACACTGCTGAAATAAGTCTTCAGATGCTCTGGTGCACAGGTCAGACACTTTGATAACATATTTTTAGCAGGGTATTTGCTCAATTTTGAAGGTAAATACTTTTGTAAATTATTCACTTTTAAAATGTTGCTATTCTCACATTTCTCTGGATTAAAAAAAAAAAAATTGCCCTCTCACAACCTCCCTAATAGATCTCTTGGGCATCTTTAAACCTATAGCATTAAAAACAAAACACAACAAAAAACAGAGAATCAGGTATCTTTGATTTCCTCTTATTCCAGGTAATTTATACCATATGCAGTCTAGCCAACTAATTAAAACTTCCTCCCCTTTCTACTTCCTGATGCTACCAATGCCCAGTTTACAAAATCCATCATTTGAAGAGATAATGAGAAATCCAAAAGGCCAACTGGGCTGCATAAGGTCTGTGGTGTCCTCCAAGGAGGTCAGAGGCTCTTCTGGGTATAAGGCATTGAGCAGGGAATGATGCGGCAGCAAGAAGTGATTGCACATTACAGAAAGCAAAGGCAGCTATAATTTTGTTGCAAGTCACTTTTGTACCAAACACTCCACAAACAATTGAAGATTTACCCCAGGACCTGCAAGTATGGGAAGGAAGGCAAATGTCATTGCTTAATTCACTTAGAAGAAATGCAGCACAGATGCTGCAAGCTTAAGTGCCACTTTGGTGACAGTTTATTCTTGATAAATAAATCATTTATACACCTGACACAGCTCGTTTCTTCCTTTCATGATAATTATAGTTTTAGAAGCCTCATTTAAGGGGTGCAAATTAATTTCCAAATTCCACCTACTGTCAAAGAGTGTATTTTATTAGGTGATTAATTACCTGCAGGAGCACTTCAGGAGACACCTTGAAGGCAAAAAAAGATTGCTGTGACAGCTCCTTTAAGCTATGGCTCCACTCCTAAAGTCCGATGAGCCCAAAGATAAAATAACTGCATACAGGTGTTATCATCTACAGCACCTTGGGATGCTTCTGCTTCAGAGAAGTGCATTTCCCCTCTAGAACATGCAAATATTTGCCTCAGTACTATAGCCCTTGCTTTGTGAGAGGTCTCATAAACTGCCTGGGGTTGAGTCCACTTCCACAGCCAGACAGAAAGCAAGAACAGCCATGGGGACTACTGCTCCCTCAGCCTCAGTGTACTCCTGAAATCTTCTGCACTTCAGAAACACAGACCACTTGGCCTTCTCTAGCTCATATGCCTGGATGACATAAAACTGGTTTCAAATTCCTGGGCCAAAAATATTTTTGTAAGTTTTATGTACGTCAGTTATAGAGCTGGCAGGATTTATAGCAAATTTTACCACAGTTTCCTTGCTGTCATTTCAGACCTTTACGCTGACCAGAGCTTCCAGCAGACCTACGCTCTTCACAGTGCAGCAAAAAGATCTACACGTGCCACATAACTCCTCATTGCAATCAAGTTCGGTGCTCAAAGATCACAGTGAGAAGAAACCAACGCAGCCCAGCATGGCTTATATACACACCTATGCACCAAGTTCAGGTACCTCTACACACCATTTAGATACTGAAAAAATCTCCATCGAAAAAACAACTCTTCCAGTAACACAACTGGAGAAATGCAGAGTTTAACAAATTTTATAGGCTTTATCCCTGTTTTACTTAAGTCTCCTACTCTACACAATACCCAAAGCACTGCTGTCACAAGAATAGCTCTGCTCCCTTGCATTTCTTGTTCGCCTTCTCTTACAACTACACCTGCCTTTCCCAGGAATTACAGTATTATGGAGAAAACAAGATCCAAAGGCCACTGACCAAGGGCAGGGCCTGTTCCAAACATGTTTGTCTAACCTATTTTAACATCCTCTCCTGATGGATGGACTGCACAGGTGATCATCTCAGGTGTTGCTTTGTTGGATAGTTCCCCAGAGCAATTTAAGTCATTACTTCTTTACCTTCTCATCACAGGCATAGGAACAGATTTTTTTCTTTTCTCCTTCACAGAAAATTTTCAAGTACTTATCTTTATCATTTTTCCTCCCTGTGGTTTTTCCAATACTCTTCCTCCCTGTCATGCACAAGGACATCAGTCTCAAAGACTGTCTCAAAAACTTCAGCAAGCTTAAGCTAGATTGTTAGCAAAAGCTCATTAAGTCTAAACCAACATTAACCCTTCAAGTCTGGCAGCAAAAGAAAATATAAAGTCAGAATAGTCTAAAATATATTCTCTCAGCAGCAATAGATTTCTTCTTCTGATTGCAGGCTAGTGGAATATCGCAACCTCTCTTCAGTATGCGCGGAAGAAGGAACATCAGAGGTGAACATGTCTGACGTGGGAAAAAAGAACAGAAAACCAGATCTTGAAAATCTGAGAACTTGTTGCTCTAACTAAATAATAATGAAAGGCACAAAGTCTTTTCAGAAGCATTTTGCAAAGCTGAGGATATGTGAAGTGAAGGATTGCTCTGGACTCTGAAAAGACCACCTGAAGGCAGAACGTATCTACAGCAGTTGTTGTTTCCAAGATATGGATACCTAATGTGACTTTCTGTTAAAGAAGTATAAGCCCTTGACATAACTCTCAGCTAAAAGATCAGAAAGCTACTTGCTGCACTTTCTCTCTCTCAAAAAAAAACAAAACCAAAAACCCCAACAACAACAGCAAAACAAAAAAAAACCCAAAACCAACAACACCACACAAACTTCCCAGAAAAACAATCAGATCCCAGTGAAGATCAAACTGGATCTTATTGCTCCAAATCTGCCCTTGATTAAGTATGAAGCCTTCCACCACTCAACAGTTCTTACAAGGTTATAGAGAGAAGTCTCATCTAAAATGTCATATAACCCAAACGTAATTAACCAACTCTGACAAACACTGTGCTACGGACCTACTTCGATTTTAACCCGTATCGTATGCTGGAAACTTCCAGTCGAACATTCTGTATTTTCTCATTTGCCCACATACGCTTGTTATTAAAACCACATGCGGGCACTGAATCATTTCATGGTTCGTTTAGAGACAAACACGCAGAAAATTGTGGGAAACAAGTATAACCCTAAGAGTCTGTGTAAGCCTGTGTAGTCTGACGCATGCTGTGGTGCAGAACCTTGAGCTACAGGACTGTGTTATTCTGGGGCTCAAAAGTGAACAGGAGAGAAGTCACCATATACATACACTGAATTTCTGAGTAGATCATTAGCAAAGTCAGCCAGTGTGACAGTTTCAACTCTCAGCTCTTTGCAAAATGCCACATGTGTGCTCAACTGTTAGTTCACAACAAAAACCCTTAAGTGAGGCAGTAGGATAGTTCTTTCATTTCTGAAACTGGTCTGGCAATGAGAAGAATTCCCCAACTGCATAGGAAGTTAGGAGCATAACCTCAGGCAAAGCACTCAATCTTTCCAGATCTGACATCTGGAAAAAATGGTAGCCCTTCATCTTGTCCATTGGACTGGAAGGTCATCAGCTCAAAGATGACCTTTCGCTGAGAGGACAGTCAGTAAAACAGTAAGGTTTTGCTTTTGATCGGGCTTGTATAGATTATTCATATTACAGAGACTCAAACATAATGTGCCAGCTCAGATGTGCAATGATAACACACATGAAGTCCACATGAGAATACAACCTCTTTCCATTAATGATTACTGTTGCATTCAGAAGTATAAATTCCCTGAAGAGAAAAACTTCTGGACAAGCATTTTCTATAAGAATACATCTCACCTGTGGATCTTAGTCTCCAGCAACAGAACGGACATTCATATGATGTCCACAAATCTCCATTTTTGCTTTGAAGCCTAAAGTACCACGTACACGATCCAGGTTTCTTGTTGAGCCCTGTATCAGTATTGTGAAAGGTCAGATCCTGGCATTGTAACACAAACATTTTTAGTAGCTTCAAGATCTCAACTTTCCTCTTACAGAGGTGTATGTATACACATAGAAGAGATTTTCAATGGAACCCAAATGCTTCAAGGTAAAATTAAACCATTAAATGATGAGGTTTTCCAGGAAGTTCCAGGAGACACCTCTCAAAGTCAACTCTGATCAAACGGCTGTCTACTAGAAAGCTTCACAAAGAGGTCATTGGTGAAGAAAGACAAGGAAGATGATAAATCTAAAGCTCTATAAACCATATGGCCAGATATGGGACACACATTTCTCACAAGAACACTGGCTTACCTGTAGCTTTACAAGGACAGTAACTACACTCAAAAGCACTAATGAAAATCTCAGACCTTACCCTTCCGCTGTTTCTACCTTGCTCCTATTAATGTGATACTATAAAGACAGACTTTTAACTGGTATTAATAAGGCAGTAAACATCCCCTTTCAGAAAAAGGAGATGTAATTTCAGACAGCTGCATATGTAAAACTCTATCTCATACTAAATAGCTGATTCCTGAAGAGGGAATACAAAGAAAGCCCAGCCAGGTTCCTGTGACTGAGACTTCTGATGGATGGTTGGAAAGGTGGAGGAGAAGGGGCAGAGAAGGTCACAAGATTAACAAGCATGTAGTGAACACAGAACAATATCCATCAAGATGATGATTATTGCAGTCATTTCAGAACTAGGGAAAGAGATGGCTTTGGTACCAAAACTCCTAAGTATATACTAAACTTGGGTATTTTGACCAAGCTTTGGTGGTAATAGGAAACTATATTTGCTGCTCTGTACTGCTCTAGGAAGAACTATTCATTCCAACCCCACCTGAAACACTGGTGAGCTCTGGATATGAGACAATCCTTTTCTCCTCTATGTTTCTGAACAGAAACAAAGCTTTTTCCATAAGGAGAATCCATATCTTCGAAGGAAAGCACTTTATAGTGCAATCTAAATATTCATCAAAGCTCTGCTTGTAACAGCAGGAACTTAGCACAGGGAAGCAGGTGGGGTGAATAAGAATTTATGGGATGTCTGTAGACATATTAAATATCGTAAGTTCTTCAAAGCACAGGTAACACTGAAATGGAATTCACAGACAAAGCTGATTTAAAATATGCAAGGTCTCAATCTATACTCAATACCTTCTCATATTAAAACGTATTCAAAAGATACCATCTGCTCTTTATAGACACTGGTAATCAAAAGGTTTTCTGTTAGTGTAAGCATAGGCATTAAAGGATATATTGGGGTCAAGCTCATGCTAAAAAGGGAGCAGTGCTCAACTCTGCGTTCTTTAGTCCAAAGATACACCTGTATCCTTGATCAGAAAGTTTATTCAAGCTGTGGCATCTGCATTGTGCCCATATTCATGATTCTTCAGTTTCCAAAACCTGAAAAATACTTTTGATCAATAGGATTTTCTAATGTTGTCACTTCTTTACTGTCAAAGGATCATTTGATCATTTCTCTGTTAGGCAACAAACTTCTTTTATGTCCCAATTATTCTCATGGAAAAATACAAGAAGGAGAGAGACAAGGTACTACTAACTTCCTGTTAATTCAACATGCTTCATCAAGTAAAGAAACCAGGATATCTTCCATCTAGATGCCTGGAAGCAGCCTGATCCTGCAAACTTCTCATTCAAGCAGTTCACACTTAAGTTAACAGGAGCGTGGAGAGCAGAACAGCTCTTAATACACAGAAGTGCCAACGGTTCTATTTCATTGTGATTTTTCTTTACTGTACTAAAATACTTCAAAACACGCTTGTACAAAAATCTTTCCATTCAAGTAATGTCGAATGTTAAGATGTGATTGAACAGAAAAAATTTAGGGTCACAAAATCCTATCCAATTTTACTGTCTCCGATGCAAACTGTAGCCTAGGTATCCATTTTCAAATAGGACTAAAACACGTTGGGAGCTTTATGCTCTCTGAACTGTTATTAAGCTACACTATAAATTTAATTATGGAAACACCTTTGACAGAATTAAATAGTAATGCCTGTAGTCAGAAATAAGATCACCAATGGCAGATTGATAGATTTACATAAAGCCTAACTACCAGCGCTAAAGCTTAAAAGCAGCAAATTACCAGATATCTCAAAAGAAAAAGATTTCTAAGCCCATTCATGTACCTGTAACAGTTATCTGGTATGGATACAATTAATTGAAAATAAACCAACAATGGCAAAACTCTACCTCTGCAAACATACAGCATTTGCAAATCTCATTCATGACAGGTAAGAGCCACTACAAGCCCATGCAATTCTAATATCTTGCCTTTAAAGTCCCTGATCTTCCTTTATAGGCTATTTTTTTTGCTATTTCAGGAATTTCACTATAATAAACTATGGAATTCTGCTCATAGAGAGAAAATTCCATAACTAAATCTTCAATTAAACAGGCTCATATCTACCAGGGAAAGGAAAGCGGTACCTCAGACCTATGTCATGGTTTGGTTACTCGCAGACTATCCATAACAAGTACTGAAAGGACACCTGCGCTGATGAAGTTTGAGGACATTTTGTACCAAGAAGTATTCCTCATTTTTAATACCTGAGTGGTTTCAGGAGTGATCTGAACTAAACCTTCAACTTATTAATCTCCACAGGTATTCGGACTGTAGCCCACGTTTTCAGCGGGTACCCGAGACACGATAAATAACAGTATTTGGTTAGTACAGTAAAACTCAGTGCCTTTGCCAATTATCAATACGGTAACATGGTCATGATACAAATTTCACTAGCATTGTTGGGTTTTGCCTTCCACTAGCTCCAACTACACAGTGTCTGGATGGTGAAATTTTAGTTAGTCACTTGGATAATAATACTAAATCAGTACTAAGGTTTCTATCTCCACCATATGTATATAATTTGGCTCTAAAAAATTAATTATTTCACTGCTCTACCAGTAAGTCATAGAACATGAGCCATTTACTGACATCTTCTCTCTGACTGTATAGAGATACTTTTTTTAGACTGGTTTGTTATTGAAGCAGAGCATGAAATTGCCCTCTTTTCCCTCTCCTTAGCTTTTGAACTCACAATCTGATTTTAGGCAAATAAGACAGAGGTAAGGACAAAGATCCTAAAATGTCTGTGAACATCAAACAGACATGTCAAACACATCTGTAAGCATTTTGGTTGAGCTGAGAGACTATTTGGCAAGCCCACTTTGTAGGAAAGGCTGCAGGAGGAGCTCGATAGTTATCTGTGTGGTTGCTGGCCAGGCAATCAGTGGGTACGCACAGGCAGGCAACCAGCACACGGATACCTGGGGAAGCACCCCAGCATCTGTTATCACCTTCTCAACCAACAACTCAGGGCTGTAGGAGGGAGTTTTGGAGCTATGAAAGCAGAGCTTGCGTCAGCGCAACAGGGAAAGCAGAAGCGCTGGGGATTACAGGTCCATAGGAAAATGTGTTTCTGCTCTTCACAGAACTACTTCTGTAAAGAAAAGGTACTAAGGCCTTGAGAACAGGGTGCTGGTCATGTATTACACCATGGGCAGAGATATCTAGGTGAATGCACAGGGAAGGCAGTATGCATGCCGCTAAACAGCCTTTCAGAATTTTCTACAGAAAACAGAACCATCCAAAACTTGGCAGGAGGAAAACCACAGATGAAACAACAAAGAAAACAAAAAGCCACTGCAGACCTGTGTAAATAAATAGTGAAGCTGCTTAAACCCCAAGGATTTCTGGTCTGTGGTGCTGGATTAAAGAGAAAAGCAAGAGCCTAAGAGATTCTGCCTGTATGCTTCTCTCAAAGGAAACATAACGCACAAAAGAAAGATTGACAGCAGAAAGAACATCCAGTGCTTGTGGATCAGTGTACAACTATTAATGTTGAAGTGCTCTTTAACAGGGTTCTCCAACATACAGCCTCTGTGGGGAAGCTCTGGAGACCATTTACAGAGCCCTTTCCCAAGCTCAGGGCACCACTTATTCTTTCTTAGCCACAAAATGTTATCGCTGCCTGTTTAGGATGTGTTTAGAGTCCTTAGTCCTCCCAAGGAGATGGGGAAATCTGTGAGGCCAGCAGACATCTGAGGAACAGCTGCTGAGAACTTTAGAAGTTCCAGAGACCTTAAAGTTGACTAAAAATAGAAATAATTTAACCAAGGTCACATTTCTTCTCAGAAAGAAGGAATTCTCTTTAAATACACAGTATTTTTTTACTGTAAAAGTATTCCCTGTGTTGGCAATTCACAGGCCTTGGGAAAATAAAATACTTTAAGTTGTTCTAGGCCATCCCATTTCAAGACCATAATTTCCAAGGGGACCGAGAGATCAAACATTAACTTCAGCAAGTAGTCCCATGTTTCAGTGTCTGTCTCATAACCCAGACAGGATCTTCCAACTACCTACTTGGCACAAAATTCAGGCTGGATCCTTGATTTGGCTTCTTCCTACCAAAATTACCCAGCTCTGCTCCCTTTTTTAATTAAAAATGAGGGGCAATTCCAGAGAAAGGAAATTTAGCAATGGGAATAGTTCCCTTACACACAAGAGACATTTCCAACACATATACTTAATAGTTGAAGAGCTAAACCAGATTTAAGCACTTAAGCAGCCTTATTTGTTTCTGGAAGTACTAAGCTCCTTCCCCACGGTTAGCAGGAGCTCCGCATGTCTGGTGGTTTTTGGGACAGCATGAAGGTAAAATGAAATCACAGGTGAGAGGACACATTCTTTTCAGGTCCCTTAGTAACAGACAGGATTCCTGTGGCCTGAATTAGTTAATTCCTAAACCGCTGAGACTGTCAAGAAAACCATGCTTTTGCATTCCCTTCTTTCAGTTCCCTTCTGTTGAAGTAAATTAACAAAAGAGGTTAGTTTGTCAAATCACGGATATTCATATGCTTAGCTCAGAGTCATCACGCTGCTGGTCTGGAAATTTTTAAAAGGACACAGAACTAAACATGAGCTGGACAAAATGAGGAAAGGTACTTTCAGTCACTCTGAGTACAGAGCGCAAATGGACAGATTGAATTTTCCTAGCATTAGCTGCAATAAATACATCCCAGGGCATGAGGGGTAACAGAGCAGTGGAACAAGGAGGTATTCTTGACTGCTTTTGAAGGTTTTGTTTGCGCCCAATGGCTTAAGAAATTTGTTCATCCTTCCTTGAAGACTACATTTGTAATGCTGTACCATTGCCGGGGTGAGTCAGAGGTTAAGTTACTGGCCGGATAAATTCCAACAGCACAATTTATGTTCACCTGACCCGTGGATCTGTGCAACATATTGACTCAGATACTAGAGTAAAACAAAGGACTAAAGATCTTTTGCATCTTGCCTTTCACCACTCAGAACATGGCACAGCCCTGTAGGATCTTTGGCAGAATTCTCTCTCCGTGGTTTGCCAACCTCAGACATGTAACTATTTCTTCCTCATTCAAATTGCCGTTGTTTTCCCTCATTCATTTTCTCTCACAGGCATCTGGAATATCTAGACAAGGTGAATTTGCTCTCAGTCACCGTGCACAGAGGCCGTGGCAGTTCACCAGCCTCTTAAATCACACAACTACACTGTCTTCTTCAAACGCTCTCCTGAAATTCTGAATCAAGCATCAACAATCATGGGATAGGCTCTAAAAAGTACAGGAATGAAAACAAACATCAGGGCTCTTTTGTTGGCTCACGTTTGAAACTTCACCACAGCATCTAGTTCATTTCTCAGACATTTTTTCCATGGTTGTTAGATGTATACACACTTCTGTTTTCTAAAAGCAGCTCATATTTTACATATTCACACCAGAGATGTGGATCATAAAAGGCACAGTGAGAAGACACAGTAACATCCAAGTTTATCCAGAGAACATTTATCCACCAGGCACATTCATATTGTCTCCCAACAGAGCGTATGACATGTATCATAACATCAGGGAAGGGAATGCTTCAGTGATTTGTAGAGGCACCGTGAGCTTTATTCTTCTTCCAGTCAATGACAGTTGAGGCCAGAGGTGCCTGACCTGCCACAGAAATTTCTGGGCTTAGTTTTGTAATTGCATTCTTTCAGAAATTACATGTTCTGAAAGTAATAGTTAGTACTATTAAATATTCAGAATAAGCACGTCTCAACTATCTAAAATTCAAAATGAACAGCTTAAACACAAATCTAGACTCACAACCAAAGTGAGAAAACAATAGACAGCATTGGTGACAGATCTGCTAATCCAAAACTAACTTCCTACTCATTACTTTAAGATGAGGCGTTAGCACTGATAGAAACTGTGAATATATTTCAGAGCACCAAAAAGGGTAAATAAATAGGGGAAAAAAAAAGAATAACTAAAAAAATGCATAAAATATAATCTTGTGGGATACAGTTTTGATAGAAATACTAGAGACAACCGAAAGAGGAATAACACTCTTCAGAATCTAATTCTACCAAATCTCAGAAGCTTCAGAAATTAATTTGCAAAACAAACCCTGCTGAGATTCAATCCCAAAGCCCTCACAGAGGTACTCTTTTTACCTTCTTAGAGCAGCCCTCATTGTCCTTTTGCTCTTCATCATACCCTCTTAGCCAATTCCAAGCCCAGTGAGCCCATCTCTTCCCAACTGGTCAAGCCAGAATCTTGAACAACCAGCTGAGCAAAATAAAAATTAGATAGCTCAATGATACAAACTACTCAAGCTAAAACTAAAGAGTAAAATTTCACTGAAACATTTCTCTTAGAAAATGCAGAGCCTATCAAAACTTCTGAAAGAATTAAAAACATAAAGACAGATAGTCCCTGCAGTAGTGTTCTGTCTTTGTTTTTAAAAGCCAGTACAGAAACCAAAAGTCTTTAGAACTAGCAAGAAAAAAAAGCACCACACTGAAAGCATCCACAAACATTTCTCACATTGAAAATTACATGCGCTACCCCATTTCCCTTCTGCAAGGTTTCCCTTTGCAAAACACAAGGCCTTACAGACAGCCAGAGCAAACAAGAACCCTCAAGGGTCCACACGCAAATGCATTGCTCCCAAAGGAAAAAATCAATGGAGATAAGAAAGCACAAAATCAGTTGAAAACTCTTCCTCCCATTGTCAGGTTTTGACCAAGTCTGGAATTAAACGTAAGACCTTACACAACACTAACAGCACCAATTCCTTTCACCGCACCTCAGTATTCTTGCTGTTGCCACTCCTCACGTTTTTCTTGTCCTCTGTTTTCTTTTTTGTGACAGCTCCAGCTGAATTTTGATGTCAACTCTTCCTCTTAGCTTTTCCGCACCCCCGACATAGAAGTGAAATCCTCTGGCAAGCACGGCAGGTGTGGGATGAAGTTGTTGCAAAGCTGCCAAGAATTCTCATTGTGAGAATTTCTGAAACACCTTCTCTGCCCATAGCTCTGCTAGTTGTTCTTCTGGTTATTAATTTTCAGACAATGAACTGCAACGTTAAAGAAATTTTGCAACAAAGGTGAAGGACCACCATGCAGTCATCCTGGGTGAGCCTCTGCCACACAGGTCTGGGAGACACAAGGTCTTGGGCTGTGCCCCAACTTGTCGGCCCACAATTCTGAGAGGGAAGGCAGCAGGAAAATGTTGATGGAAGCATGATTTGGCCCACAAAGACTAAAATTTTATCTGTGTAAATTGATGTTTTGCAAGGCAGTATACAGAAATAAATAAGGGTGTTTTGGAGGAAAGTCTTGAAGGAGCAGATAAATGGGGAATAAGTAGGAAGGATCATTTGTTGTCCCAGATAATAAATACAAGCTGCCCACCGCCCCCCCCAATATTAATCATTAGTGTAAGAATCTCTGGGCCAGCTGCATCCATTTAAAAGGGTTAATGTAGAAGTTTAGGATTTGTAGTATCTACTTCTACAGTCATTTTTGTTGGGGATGCTGGTAGGAACAAGGACTGAAGGGAGGTTGAATGCTTGCCTTTTAACAGCTGTGAGCCTGAAACACAGCAGGGCACCTTTCCTACCTCCTGACTTCCCTGAGGATTTCACGTCTGGCCTCAAGGAGAGGCAAGATACTGGACTGGACGGAACATGGGTCTGATCCCATCAGGCAAAGTCTAACATGTCTGCTCGAGTTTTCTCATCTGCCACCCACAGAAATAAATGCTCCAAGTGTGAGGTATCTGGCACCTTATCAAGGGACTATAAACAGAAAAGGGACAGGGTTGCTTATAAAAGCAGCTTGTCTTTCAGCTAAGTTCCAAGCTTATGGGTTTTTTTGGGGAGTGGAAGGTTGCAGGGAATTTTCACTGAGTACAAGGTTGTACATTAGGGGTTGTATAGGACAAGAACTTTATCTCAGTAGACGCCAAAGCACTATGAAAACAACTCTTAAGTGTTTGTGTAGAACTAGGGTCATTACATTAACTATGCAACAGAAAAAAAAGCCCCATTGCCCTACCACTGAATGCTGAACTTTAAGCAAAACACTGGGAATTAAATCAGAAGCAATGGAGTTACCCAGCTGGAAAGCTGATGGTAAAACACTGAGAAGCCATAATTCCCCACATTCCTCTGCTACGAAGAAATCATGCGGCCCTTTTATAACTACCTGATAAGCCCAGAGGTAGTGCATTTAAACTATTGAAAGGCCACGACGCTTATTGAACTAGGTCAGCACCTGTGTATATCTTTAGGGAGTAACAAATAGAGCCTGTCTGGTTATCTCCAGCTACTGTCTGCTAGATGGCATATCATAGTTCTAACCACTGCGAAGTTCAGAACTAGGAAAAAGGCTTCTATGTGCAAGCTACAGCAGGGAAAGGAGTTACTGAAGTAAGTTACTGCACAGTGCAGTGAAAATAAACCTTTGGTTCACTTGTTTTATCCTGCTGAAACACACCCATTGCCATCAGATTGTAAAGGACGTGCAATACAGGAGATGGTTGCTTTTGACTTCATAAACCATCCGTTGATGTAGTCTGGGGTGCACATTAAAACAGAGAAATGTTTGCTGCTTCTCTTAAAACACAAAGAATGAAAAGAGCTATCTTTGGTAGCTTTCTCTATGAAATCTCAAAACATGAACAGCTTTATTAATCTGATTCAAAACTGGAACTAGAAGTGAGGTCTACACGTAAAAACAAAAGCCATGAATGTGTTTGATGTATTTTAAGTAAGGCACTGAACTGCAGTTGATATTTACAGATCAAAGAAGCTCCAGCAGTGTCCTGAAACAATCTAAGCGAGAAATGCCAAAATCTGATTTCATCCATGTCCATATGTTGCTTTGAACTCATAATTCACAGAATTGGTCACTATATTGAACTAATTATCAAGCTTAACGCTTGCCAATTTTGATGGCTGTGCTCCCTTATAAAAAAGTCAGGTTTGAAGGGAAGCAGAATGATATATTGGAAGACGTGCAGCCTTTATTGAAATCTGGGGAGGAAAAGCAATGAATACACAAAAAGCACCCCCTCTCTCCAAAAACCAAACATAATTTAGTTTTCTAAATGGTTGCTGCGACACAGATAGGCAAGATAAATAGTTTGCATTAACCAAAAAAATAAAGTGGTTAATTCCTCCTCCCTCACAAAAGCTTGTAACAGTTAAGTGGAAAAATATCTACGCTATCTAAAAATCTAATGAGAACATACATTGTACATGGAAGTAAAACTAAAACAACAATTTCACAGCACAGCCTAATACATTTAAATTAAAATACTAATAACAGTGAAAAGAAACACTGATAAAGTATTTCAGCAGACAGGAATATATAAGCAAAGTGCATTCTGATATCAGTTAAAGACTTCAAAAATTACTTTTTCTGCCAATTAGTTACAGTGGTTGGAAGTGACCACAAACATTGGTTTGCTAGAGAAGTAATTTCAGGAATCACACAGTTTAAGCCATAATTAAAAAGCAATCTGTGGGAAATAGGTTATTACCAGTATTTAGCAGCTAATTTGTTAGTTAATGCCTTAACAAAGCTCTCCTTTGATTGCAGTGGAGGAGGGAACAACTTCAAGAGGATTATTTGCTATTAAGACTTGTACTCAATTATTGAGAATGCTGATGTGCTCCTGCAATTACAATTGCATAGCAGTCACCAGGAAAGCGAGATGGATTCAACCTGTGCTGCAGCCAGCAATTGCCCCATGCAGGGCAGAAGTCTGGCCTCTGAATTTTAAGGACAATTCGCAGAGTACTCTCACAAATTTGAGTGTTTGCTAATTAATAGAGAGGTGCAAGCTGAATGTTCCTTGATGCTAATCATACATTTTATTTTATTATCATTCACATCAATGTGGGGATTTTTTCCCCTATATTCTTTAACTCCATTTCTGAAGGAGCAGTCACATAACTGCTGGAGTCTCTAGATATCGTATTATCTTGATCAAAAAAGTTAATTCATTTGTTTTTCCTTCTGACAAAAGTGACAACACAAAAGATATTTTCTGTCAAGTTTTATGAATACCATCTTTAAGTCACATTACCGGAGACAAACCTAACAGTAACCTACAAATATATTCCATCTACTGACAAGTTACAATCAACTCAAAGCTACCATCATTTGCTACTATGTCCTGTCACAGTTATTATCCTGCTGATCAGGACAAGTAATTAAACACCTCACTAGCCCCAGACATAACTACAGTCACAGGAAATAAAACCAACAACCTTCCAGATAACAAGACAGAGGGGAAAAAAATCCAAGCTCACCCATATTTATGAACTGCTTTTCCTGCCAATACTACCTCTTCAGACTCTTATTACCATATTTCAATTGCAAAGACTTTCCTATAGCAAAAGCTGTGAATAAAGTATCTTCAACAACATAACTGAACCTGAGGCATACTTTCGGTGAAAAGGTTGGTTTGGTGAGCTGTAGCCCAGCTGACACGGAATCTCAGGAAGCCTTCAGCTGCAGAGAAAAGCAGAGGCCC
Source organism: Cariama cristata (assembly GCF_000690535.1). Lineage (NCBI taxonomy): Eukaryota > Metazoa > Chordata > Aves > Cariamiformes > Cariamidae > Cariama > Cariama cristata. The sequence goes on from NW_009636240.1 coordinate 61,361, forward strand.
ATTAATCATATTTATCAAGATTATCTACCCTGGCTTTCAAGCAGTTAGGGGAAATGTGCTATTCTACTTCAGCAACAAGGAGCAGGGCTAAAACAAACTGACCTAACCACATGGGTCATTTCCAGAAATAGAAAGTATACTAGCAGCACAGCTGTATAGGCCAGAAGGCAAAATACTGGGAGGGTTGGAGAAAAAGAGGAAAAAAACATCCACCCAAAACTTGTGAGGTATGTAGCCAGTGGCAAAAGTAATACTGGGCCAAATTTTGCTTTAATTGGCATTCAGTATACTAAAGTCAGCAAGACAAGATTCCGTTAAGTGCCTTATGGTCTTGTTTATCATGAGGCTCCTAAAATGTTCTATTGCACTTCAGGATTTCATATGAACAAAAGCAAGAAGAGAAGAGATAACCTCCTGCTGAGGTACGAGCATATTATTTATTTGATACGCACAAATACTTCTTTATTTGCTCTTCTCTTACAGCAAGAGACTGTACAATGTCCCATGGGAAAGCAGGCGTAGTATCCTGGCTCACATTTCTCTTTTTTTTGTTCTGTCAGAGAGCATCGAGATGCCTCAGTTTACTCATGACAGAAATTCATCCATGTCACATATTGTGCATCACTAGCAGCCTTTAACTGGGAAAGATTCAAGCCGGGGACAGCCAGATCTGGCAGAGTGACCCTAGCATTTCTGTATCTGCAGCATGATGCCAAAAGGTTCAGGCCAAGCTCTACCTCATTGTGGCTAGGCCTGCTGGCTTTGAAAAGCAAGAACATAATTTTCACATATTCAACAAGCATAAAAAGAAAATTTGCAGAGCTTACACTTTATTGGTCTCTATAAAATTAACAGAAAAATAAAAGTGAGATAAGAGCCTGGTTTAATAACACTATTTCCATCTGCAGTATACACACCAGGCCTGCTTTGCCTACGTTTCTATAAAAATAATGGAAATCACGTTACCACCCTTCTCTCCTGTTCCATCCCCCACATGTATTTCCAACTACATACAAAGTGACAAGGGGTTCTCAAATTAAGGTGCACACCACATGGGGATTATCCCAAAGATTATAAAGCTTATTGTATTTTCCTCAAAAAAACAGATAAGCTAAAGAAATGCAGAATTTGGCAAAAACTGATGCTAAAATAAAGTTTAAAATAGCTTACTACATTAACCTATGAAGTCTCAGCATGGACACTGTAATGTGTCATGATCATACAACCTCCTCTCTCTTCTTTATGATCACACAGGCATTATTCCACTGGGCAAGAATACATGGCGAATGCTACAGACCTATAGACCTTATACAATCAATTTATACAAAATGAAAACCTAGTCAAAGTTAAGAAATACGAATTCATAAAATAGTTCCCAAACTAAATCTCACTTCATTTACACACATAAGTTAGTCCCAGGAAATTCAACACGACTAGTACGCAGAGCCAAATAAAATTATTAACATTTCAAATTTTAGGTTTCCTTTGCAACTGGGTTGAGAGGTAGGATTAAAGCAAAATCAGTTCCAAGAGCCACAGGTCACCCTAAGCTTAGATCCCCTGTGACAGGCCTTTCCTTGGGCTGGTATTGCAGCAAGTGCAGGCACTGTGTGCCCTCTAGTGCATGATGGCTGGTAGCACCCAACTCAACATGCCCATAGCAAGGCACAAACAGAAGAAAGGTCACTGTGCTCTGATATTATTTATTTTTTTTTTAAATAGAAGCAAGAGTTCCGATGCCCAAAATTAACTTCTTTTCCTTTAACCAGCCAAAATGTTTACTATAAGGATTGATTGCTACTGCACTCAAGATCCTCCTTTAAACAAGCTAAGAAAGTTGTTTCATCTATTCCGTCTGCTATAAAACTAGCCAAGTCTGACCCTTAAAATATTCTGAAGCTAGGTATGACTTCCAGTATTTTCTTTTTTGAGGTCACTTCTACTACACTCAAAACAGTGGGATCAGTTCCTATTTACTGCAAAACAATAATAAGATAGTCTTTCAAAAAAGCTGAAGTATGATCTGTATGAAGCACTTGGCAGAACTGTTCTTATGGGAGACTCTCCCAAGTGCCTCTCTAGCCATGCTTCCAAACATTATCATAATTGTGATAAATTACATAAGCTCTCCGATGTAGATCTGGTTTCTTTTTCACACCTTCACCATAACTTTCCAGTTTCCTGTTTCTCAGTAGATGCCTGATATTTAAACATTATATGTAATATAAACAAGTGAAAGTATTATATATGTAAGTAAATCTATATATATTTTAAAAAAAAAAATCTAGTGACATGTCAGGGTTGGGTAGAATTATTTATGGTCAAATGAAGGCATGGTTTCAGCAGCAGTGGTCTAGATTAAAATCAGTTTCCTCTCCTATATGCTTTAACTACATCCCTCCAAATCTGCCGTTGTACTTACAGATGAAAGATCACGATCCCTACTGTCTTCAAAAATCTGCACAAATGGTATTTCAAGCACTAAGGCTCCCACCAAAATCAGCACAACTAACAGGCACATTATCATGGATACATGCAGACCTGCATTTTCATATTGAGGGTATGGATGACAGATTCTTGCAATCCGTGCTGGGACGATTTAAGAGATTTTGTTTTTTTTCCCCAGCTGCCTGCCTCAGCCCACTGCCAGTGGTTCCTTACCCTGTACCAGAAGAAACTAGTATACATCAGGACCTCCTCTGAACTCCAGCTTAAAGCCCACTGCTTCCTTCTACCTTAAGCTACAGAGGTGCTAACCCTGCAACAGAAAGGAGGAGATTCTCCCAAACAAATCACTAGCGCTCCTGTGTCGATGCTCTCAGAACTCCCTCTTGCTGAACTGTTTCAACAAACTACAGAATATGAAAAGATAGTCCTTCTGAAAACACCATCTTTCTGATAAAAGAGAAAGCAAGATGACAGCCACCACTCAATTAGTGGCTAGAGAGTCAAGTGTTAAAGGCTCTCAGCCACCGCCAAGCTCAAGGGCAAGCAGAGAGCAGACAGTCCAGGCTCCTGGTCCCACACCAGCCCTGCTCCCCAGAACTCCCACTAAGCCCTCAGGTCCTGAAGTGCATCTTCTCCTGACCCCAGCAGACACTTGGGTCTTTATGTTAAAGCGGAACCGCTGGTTGAGATAACATCATACAAGGAATTTGGGGGAAAAGCTTTTGATCCTGGATTGCTGATTCTTTTAACTGTGCTTCTGGTTTTTAACAGATGTAGAGAAACTAGGTAATAGCAGCCCATGTATGAAAACCAGATAACTGCTATTAATACTGACAGCAGTGTGATTCTACCAGTGGAAGTCTTCCACTGTAAAAATCATGTTTTGGTCTACTTCAGGCAAAAATTTCATCCTTGAAAGAGTTCTGTACTTCTATAAAATTGCTAAATTGCTTGTTGTTCCAGACTGATCACACACATTAATAGGACTAGCTGCTTCAGAGAGTTCAAGACCCTTGACAAGGTATTATTGAAAACAATACCATATTTTACATGTACATGCATCCATATGTCTCTTTCTACAGATTTTAGATAAACAGATTTACCACACACACATCTCTTTCAGATTAGAGAACTACCCACTTCAGCATGGACATACAGAAATTGCTTCAACCCACGAACAAAATGCAGTTTGCACCAGATACAGCCCAACCACCATTCAGCCATCGGCAGGATTACTCTACAACTCAGTAAAACAGGAAATCTTGTCTCCCACTGAGAACTACAGAAAGAATTCAGACTGACAAAATACAGTTCCCATAGTGGAATATAGCTGTGGAATTAAAAGCCAACACTCAGCCAAAAAAAAAAAATCCATAAATTTGTTTGACTCTTTTTTGCTTTTAAACATTCACAAGTGTTAAGGCCAGTCAAATATTACAGAAGTAGGCACAACTGCCTAATCCCATGAGACATGTAATGGCTTCCTCCAACTTCAGTGTTACGCTATCAGGCTACAAGGAATGAAGATTCAAAGTTATTCCATTAACTCTAATACCCTTAGTTTGCCCTGGAAAGCTTTAAAGATGTTACTCATTCTATGACACTATCAGATAGCTTTTTTTTTTTAAAAAAATACCCCTTATAATCACTTTTATTTGCTACTTACTACTTTCACTATTTTAAGCCTTTTCTCCTCCTTTTACAATGAGGACTCTTAGTGCCTGTCCTCTCTCTTCTTACAGTCCCACCTTCTCACCAGGGAAAGGGATGCTTTTTGTGTGTTCTTCTTCAGGAAGGATCAGGAAATAGTTGCAAATCCTTTGTCACAGATAATTTTATTTAGGTAGGGAAACAGAGTGAGGAAATTCAGGTTCTCCGCTGGAGATAGCACGTGGAGCGCACTCTTCAAACAGTTGTGAAACATGTAAAAATCAAAACCAACCAACGTAAAGAATACAGTTCTTTGGTTACTTAAAATTTAAAAACCAAACAAAAACCCAACAACGAAACAAAAATATCATAGCATGAAGAAAACCAGAACAAAGTTAGGCATTTTCTTCTTCTCAACTTGTTCTTGCCCAGTGTTGCTACTGACCCACAAAACACATTCCTACACCAGGAATGCTGCAAAAAACACCACTTGCAAAAACGCTTTAGTAAGCTGCTTAGAGGATGTATGGAAATAGTATCTCTGTTGCAAGCGTGTGGTAGAATATGCTTCGTGCAAGACTCTGCTTGCATACACATTCATTTGGAAAGAATCTGCATTACCAAATCACATAAGCTATTTTTAGTGCACATAGTTTTCAAAGCATTTTTTCTGTTCAAAGACCCTAGATGCAAGGCTATAGTTTTCAAAATACAGAAACACTCCGCATATATGAAATTCTTTTCATCTGAAGATATCCACTTATGTCAGACAGATGCAATAATTGTATGCTCCATTGGTAAACTGCAAATCGATGGCAGCAAGGATGGCTGCATTCTGCTTCTAATCAGTATATACGGATATATATATGGATATTGCACCTAGTCTGAGAAAGGGAGAGCATTCAACTGGAAAATCTGAGATCCTTGCACATGCTTGACCAAAAAAAAAACCACCAAACACACACACACAGACACTTCAACAAATACTTTGCTTTAGGTTCCTGTCCACCCTGGCCAGTTTATTTGCTATTCAGGCATGTCATGAAACCTATTTCCCACAACTGGTAAATTAGAAAAAACACGGTTATTTTGTGGTCTGTAAAAGTAATTTATAAGTGCTTTTTGAGATCTCCATTTTCATTTCCAAGTACTATTCCAGCATTTGCAGGGAGAAGGTAATGAGCATAGCCTACAACAGCGAAGGACAGTTATTCCTTTTGTCCATTTATCACTGTTGCAGGTCATGAGCTAGGATGTGCCTGAGCCCTTATCCCAAAGCATGGTCTCGTCTCCTGCTCTTACCCCACAAGAATTACCTTTAACCCTTATACACCCTTTCAAAATTAAAATCCCTTGCATATAGATATCTAGAAGGATACAAGTGTACAAGTGATACAAGAGCCAATACAACTCCAGTGATAGGCTTTCCAAGACAGAGTAGTGTTAAGGGGAGGGGCGGGGAAAGCAGGGACTTTTCAACTTTCTTCCCATTAATCATGTCGCATAACTTCTGCACAATTTTCCACATGGCAGGGACTATCTAGTTAATCCATTTTACAGTTCCTACCCCTTTCATGAGACTGTTGTTTTTCTATATGAGAAACACCCAAGCCAAAGAAATGCTAGTTGCTCAGTAAAAGTCAAAACCTCAGTGTTACAGATCCTGCCTGGCAAATCCCTGGTTAAACCTAACCCTCTAGAATTGCAAAATAAAGCCAGCTCAGTTTTCCAGAAGGTAACAAGAGACAGATACTACACATATTTCATTAAGGAGGATGTTTATTTTTCCAAATATTGTATTAAGATAGTGTCCTGTTCGCCCATTTCTATTGACATCTGCTCTGTAATACACAGAGAACGACAGAAGATCAAAGTTTTAATTGTGCAAGTAAAAGAATGTATTAATAACATTCTTTCCGTCCTACAGCAACAGAGATAAACTTAAGAAAAACCCTAACAGCTAGGAGAACAGGATATTTATATAAAGATGTCCTAACAAAAGAAAAGCATGCAAAACTACCTCTAGCGGATAAACAGACTAGGCTCCCTGTTTGCAGACTGTTCCCTATCAAGCTCAGCCCTCAGAGATCCCCTCCCTCAGTCAACAGGGTCAACGTATCTCAGCTGGGTTTCACATTTTTATACAAACCCTTCAGCATCCTTTGTTCACTAACCTTTTAAATTTAGGAAAGGGCAGCAGGTGTGCCTTTAAGGCCCATTTTGCTCCTAGTTGCTTTAGATTCCCTCTCCCAGGTACTAAGTCATTCAAGAAGGGTTTTGTTCCTTGGTCTTTCTTCTGATAGCTCCTTCTTCATCTGTATAGGCTGTACTGTGTATCTTCTGTATGCCTTTTGATGCACACATTATAACAGGACACTAGTTCTGCAGCATAGATACAACAAACAGTACCTCCTCCTCAGGAGACATTATTACTTCTTGGCTTTCTGAGACTGGGAAGAACCTGAATTTGTTGCCTGTCACACTCCTGCCATTCATTAACGCAACAGCATACTTTGAACTAGCTGTCCTTCTCCTCCCCAAAATTAATATAGCATGGAGTACTCTCTCTCCTTCCCAAGACAGCAGTAGCTGACTTTATCCACTTAGGGCTCTGACTTACATACATTGAAAGGAAAAAAAATATATCAAAAAAATCACAAAGAAACCCAAACCAACCCACAACCGTAGTAACTTAAAAAACTAGGACTCCCAGAAGTGATGAATATGCTATCTCACTGAAAGTAAAATCAATAGCATGCTGTACAAGAGTGGGTTCAGATTTATCCATGGTTTTCTTTCAAATTCAGAGCTTCAAGATGAGTTCTGAAACAACACTGTCAAGTAAAGCATCATTACCACCTCTACCTGCATGGAGACCACTGCAGGCAGAGAGCCCAAACGGTCTCAGAAAAGTCTATGAGGCAACACAGAGGACAGGCTTACTCAGGGCTACCTGCACAGCAAAGCGATTCTCAGTCTCCTTTCAAGGCATCGGTGAATTATAAAGAGCCAGCCATCCTCCATCCCCTTTGTCTTTGAGGAAGAGTTTGATATTAATTTTAGCTCCTTTTGAATCTACTACCGGGCCAGGGCCCAGTCCGTCTGCAATACTTTAAAAAGTGACAAATTAGATTAAAAACACACAGAACATCCACTCAGCACTCACTCAGTTCTTCCAAACTATGATGACACTACAGTTAACCGTGGCACTGCTTGTGCAAAGCTGCAACCTGCACAGACACGCAGACGGTGAAGTAACTCATTGTACAGCGAGCTATTGTACACAGGGAAGCTGGACAAAAAAACTTCCTTTTCTTTTGTGTTGTCCGCTCATTCATAATAACATCTTTTAAGACATCTGCTAGAGTCCTGTAACATTCATGGAAATGGGAAAGCTCCAACAGGAACTCAAGGGTTTCTCTCTTTTTCCCATGAACTGAACATTATGGAATTTTAACAGATGTTCTACTTGGTCATAGTTAATAAAATGAATTATGCAGGAATTAAAAATCCAGCTCCGCTTGCTTATATAATATCTCAGCAGCAAAACTACATTCCCACTAAGAAATTCTAGAGGATTTACAGTGGATTTATAGTCTGCTCCTACCTCGTTATAAAGATGGCTAGAGATTTTACAAATGAACTTGTCTCTGTTGTGGAAAACATGAATAAATTTACCTGTTCATTAACTGTTCTTAGTAGCGTGATCCAGTTTCCACACCAATGCACATTGGTATGCTACAACCATAGGAAAAGACAATTCTCACTTGGATTTGCTTTGGAAATGACATCATGAGAATTCCACATCGTTTCACAGCCTCCAATTTCTGCCATTTATTCAAAGTCTCATTCAGCAACATAATAACCATGCTCCCACTTTGTGCTTTATCACAAAAGCTTTCCTGTTGGAGCACGGATGTCTCTTTTGGGCTACTACTGCCAACAGAATGACGAACTGTGCCTCACTTCCCTTTCAATTTTAGGATGAGTTCAGTGTAACTACATCAAAGAAAGAAGTAACGGAGATGCAAGAGAAGAGGCACCGAAAAGGAGGCAGGTAAAAGACGTAGCCAGAACTTCCAAGCATTGAGGTTCACTCAAAGCTATTTCCAGAAGTGTTAACATGTTTGGCCATCTTCTCTGCTAATACTCATCTGTACAGAAAGTATTCTGATGAGAAGATAAAGGGGATAAGTGAAAGAGTGAGAATCAAAAATGAAGCATGAAACAACTACCTTGCACCAGAACAGAAGCAGCACAGCAGCTAATGCAAATTACATGGAACAGAATAAGGCCATCTTCAAAAGATCTACTATGCTATAGTAAAAACACGAGGTTTCAACATTGCACTCCCTTTATAAGCAGACTCATTTTCACCTTAGTCCAAGCAAGTGGCAAGCAGATCACTGTCCACACGCTGAAATCTGCTTTATGTAATATGCAAAATTTTATCCTGATACAACAACTAAAATTAACCTTTCCTATATTCTGGCTCAAGAATTTCCCCAGTGGAAGAACAACATCATCTGAAAAGCATCAATATTCTCAGCCTCTTCCAATTATTTTTTTCTAAATGAAAAATCATGTGTTGAAGCACCTTTATCCAAAAATCCCACTTCACTGCAACTACACAAAGGGTTTTCTGTAAGTAAAGAACCAAAGCACGTAAATAAACTCTGTAAGTATAAAAGTCAGCTGGAATTAAATATCAGTCTATATATGCTATGCAGCTACCTGGATGTGTCCAATAATGAATTAATATAGATTTTTATCTGAAAATAAAGACTTTCCCTAAAGGAAGAAGTGTACTTAAAGAGAAGGCAAAATACCAAGATTAAATGTCAGGCTTATAACAGTTCCAGCTGAAAGTTCAATATACTGTTCTTACTCAAGTGGACATTACTTTACAATATTTAGTGTCAGAAAATTGCAACAGTCTTAACAGTGTTAAATTTAAGATTTATTTTTTTTAAACATCACCTATGATTTGTTTCATTTTGAAGAGAAAGCACATTTCATTTGGTAATAATTTATTTCTCATTCTATTGGACAGATTCTCCCAAAAAGCAATACTTCAACTGAAATCAGTTCTGAAGGATCTTTTATGAATATACATAATGGAGAGGACCCCCATTAAATTTCCAACAGAGTGATGCCATTTTGAGTAAACAAAGTTATCTCAGCAGGGTCACACACTATGCCATGAATATGGTCTGCAAATTAATTACCACCCTGACATATGTCAAAACAAATTTTAAGAAGAATAGCACCCAGTAGTAACCATGTGTTTTATCTACCTGTTAGTATGCAAAATCTGTATTCAGTGGGATCTAAATTTATTCATTTATTCAGAACTCCTCAGAGAAATCAAAATGATTCGTTGGCCTTCTTTGCCTGTCTCCAAATGAAATCTGAGTGAATAACATGTGTTTAGTGAGCCAGAAAATAAGTACAGGATGAAGCTATGGTGGGGGTTACATTTCAGAAAAGCAGGTGTCATCTCTGCACAAATAACTAATTTTTTTTAAACATTCAAAACTGCTAAAATAGACTGCAATGAATTATCATGTGTCAGCACTTTAAGGAACACTAAATTTGGTATTTCTTATTTTAGGTAATATCCATCTTTATTCTGTAATTATAACAAGAGCTGGCTAACACAACTGTCCTAAAAACAGTTTTCAGCATGAAAAAAGGACTTTTAAAAGCAGAGTTATTGAATGAAGGCTTAAAAACCTCTGCAAGTGGCTTTATTATCCATGGCAACACAGCCAACAGATCGGATCCTGTGTTTAAAAAAACAAAAGCAGCAAAGATCCAAACCTAGTTTACTCAGTTGAATTATATAAGGAGAGGACAAACCCACACATATCAGATTGAACAGAGCAAGCAAAGAACCTTTCCTGGACAATAGCTGTTACGTTTTCATAGGAATCGAGCCTTGTCTCTTTATTCAAGCTACTCATGGTGCAACTTCTGCTTTGTCAAAAGGTGACCTCCTAGGATCTGATTGTGAAACAGTTTTAGACTGAGAGTTCATCAGTTCGTTTTTCTACTTCTTTTACAATCTGCCTTCAGTTCACAGAGCATATCAAACACTTCCATGACACTAATCCTGTAATTCACAATACGTTTATGAAGAGATTTTAGTTTCGGAACTATTTTCCGCAAAGCAGGCCAAAACATTTTTAGCTCCATTTTTTTTCCCAACAGTGAAGTACTTCTGATTTAGAGTGAAGTAATGCCGTATCACATCTACAGACTGGATGACTAAATGCATTTCTTTCACACATTTAAAAAAAAAAAAGAGAGGGAGAGCAAGCACAATCCTCCCTATACACAGATGACAGATAATCTCTTGGCATCTGCTGACAGATATATTTAAAGAAAGCCTAAATCTGTCTGTGCCCATCTTGGCCTGATGCCACCAGTTCACCATTGTTGGCCTACATACTTTGCATGATACTATCACAAGACTTGAGGAAGTTTCCAGTACTTTATTTTATGGTTTTCATCATGTTAACAGACACATTTACATCCTTTTATGATTCAGCAGCAACAGAAGTGAGAGATAGGATGGTACATGACTTTTTGCATGTATCATAGGTTTTCTTACTGCACATTATCAGTATTCTATTTAAATTACAGGCTACTAACTTATCTAGAATGAAATATCCTAGGATTTAGAGCTTATGGTTAGAGCAATTGATCTCAATTGTACTACTATCTCTTGTTAGAAAACAAAGTGAGGCAAAAGAATCAATTTAAAAAAAAAAAACAGACAAGTGTTTTACCTCTCTCAATACTGTGCTTTTATAACCCCGATAAAGTCCTTGAATACCCTGTAAACCAACAAAAGAAAGCATCAGCTATAGGGAATTAGTGTGCCAAAGACCACAATTTATTGGTGATTATGAGGCAAGCATTACAGCCTTACTGAGTGTCAGACCTGACCTTCTTGCAAATTGACTATATTGATTATCACATCGTATACTCTATTCCATGATTTACAATGCCGGAGGGTTTTGTGTTCATTTCAAAGATCATTTAACCACTGTTCAAAATAATCAGTTATAGAGAAGAAAATATACCTTACAGTTAAAATTAAAAGGGCAAGAAGGCACAGAAACACATTACTTGAAAATCTACTTGCCCAGTATTTTGGTCTAGAAGAATCCACTATCCCATAAATATTTTGGAACTACTACTTTCTGTTTAAATAGCTCATGCAAAATGAACCCAGAGGATGACAGCTTCTTATGTCCACCTTCCTAGCCTTGATTCAGAGCTTTTATCAAGACAAATATTTGATATTTTTAACCAGCTGATAACATTCAAAACAATTAAAATTTTATAAATGCATATAAAATTATGTTTAGCATCTTATACGACAGTTTAGTCAAGTGTTTGGCAAGCCTTATGCTTCTCTGGCCAGCTACAAAGAAGGGGGCAAACATACGGTTTTGTAAGCATCAGCCTTTAGAGCAGAATGACCAAGTACCAGAAAGAAGTTCCAGTGACCCTCTAGCACAGGGTTATCACAACAGTTTTCATTTACAAGCAAATAAAAAAAAAAATCAAGTGGATCATTTAAAGGTCATATTTATGTCTTCCTTTTCATGGCTTTTACACACAGAAATGTGTGTAATATTTTTCCCCACAGTGTTCTCAGGAGCCACTTTCTCTTATGGAATACAACTTGAAAAACGCCCCTTGTGAGACTCAGTAAAAACAGCGGTGAACACATTTTTACAGGAAGGAACAGTAAGACTACTGAAAAGATGACAAAACCCCTTATTTCTCCAAAAGTTACCAGTACTGAATGAGCACTCATTTCAAGAGCTCCTACAGAGCCTCTCCAAAACGATGCCTTTAGGACATCACCTCCAAAGCCTGCTTCAAAAACTGGAAACCATTCAGCAAACTCTAGATAGAGAGACTCAATGTTCTGTTGTTCCAGACAAGGACTGCTTACATAAATAGACATGGAGTTTTGGAAATTGGAAAGCCAAATCCCCCCTCCCCCTTTTTTTTTTTTAATGTAGGTACCCCACTCTAAACAACTCTTTTTTTTCCTCCTCTTTTTGAGTGGGCATGTAAGTCCATGCACATGGAGGAGGTGGGGGTTTGGTTTCCTTAAACATAACATGCCAATCGCTTTTAACAACAGAAGAATAGATGGGAAAGTGCTAGGAGAGTCCAGAACTGGAATAAAGTCATAGAAATGCTTCTGGACATGTATGGCACTAAGTTGGAAGAATGAAGCAACTTCTTTGAAATTTTGCTGTGAACTCACCTCATGATACAAGGTGTGGGAGAGAATCCGGAGGGTACTCGAGGAAGGAGAAACCTGGGCCCTTTGCTTGACAACCTCAGATGGAACTCGTACGAGGCATGCAACCTGCAAAGGAACCATACACTCAGAGACCTTCTGCTGCCTTATTCTTCATATAGCAGACACATTTGGAGATTGTTCCAAGTACAAAAACCTGAGAAACAAGGAAGTCATTTTTGTAATGATTAGTTGAACTTAAAAGCTGTTTATGAGCAGCTTATGTATTTGCTCTGAGAGCTACGTACTTTCTGAACACAAAATTGTACTAACAGAAAAATGGAAGTACCTTGAAATTTTTAACTTCCAAACCAGAGGTAGATTTGGGTGGGGAAAATCATCAGTGAAACCAACATTTTGAAGCCATCCTGTCTTTTGGCAGCCACAGGAGTTCTCCCTCCCTACTTTCACGGATCTAAACTGGAGATTCAGGACTTGAAGAACAATAAACTTCTTTCCTAGGCAGTTCCTTTGTGCCCTCTAGTGACTGACAGCAAGAGACACTCCAGTTAGCTTTAGATGCACACAATATATTCAAGGTTTACCTTAAAACACACACTGGGTTTCATTCAAGGGGAAGCATCAGATCCATTCTTTCCTACACAATGAATTTACTAGGCAAGAAAGGCCTCTGCAGCTGCATGTAATAACGTGGCTGCTGCCACAAAGCTCCAGCTTTTCTGAAAAAGCCAGACCTGGCTTTAAAACATTCACCTGCCACTTCAGTTTCAGGTAGGAGTTAAGCTTGTGTGCACATAATTTTGAGGAATGAGAATCCTGAAGTCTTGGACAATTACAAGTCTCTCATCTCTAGAAAATGCCTGTTTATCAGCACTAAAACTTTTAAGCAAAGTTTGTCTTCAGTTGGCCCCCAGGGATAGTTAAAGCAGTGCTGGGACTGGTGGCAAAACACCAGAGACACCACGGCCCTTTGCCAGATTTTTAGCCTTCCTCAATCCCACCCCGTGCTGGGCTCAGAACACACTGTGGTTCCTAGACGTAAAGGTGATCACTGAGTACTTCAAGTCAAGAGCAACCTAGGTGAAAGCTGTCCATCTGAAGTAGCAAGCCAAGCTGCTAACTCAGAAATCCACATGTGCCAAAGAAAGTTCAGGAATTCACTGCCAAATCGCACAGATAGTAACTTGAGTAGTCATTTGTGGGTAACATGGTACAAGGTTTAAGTTCCATTTTCACAAAGACTAAGAAAAAGTCTGTTCCCTTGTTACATTCCTACAAGTTTACCAGACAACAATATCCAAAAGTCATTACAAACAGATCTAACTCCATGTGCTCTTCAGTTCTCAGGGTCAAAAATAACAAGTGACCCCAATCTGTCAAGGAAATAAGAACTGTCAAGTTTTTTGATAGTTCAGCATAAATATTTATAGAACTTCATGCTTCAAAACACTCCATGTCCTTATATTAGCTTTTTATTCCTTAAAAATACAGAAGCAGGAGGAAAGCTTTAAAAAGGCTCGGATGAAAACAATCTAGTCAATCAAGACCAGACAAAGAGCACAGCGTGGCTTCCTGACATCTGGGGTGCTGCAGTTTTGGCAGGAGAAGGGTGGCTACAAAGTAATGTCTCCATTTCCCCTGAACTACTTGGGGTGCATTTCATTTCAAATTAACTTTGATGTTTCTCCCATTTGAATTTGCGCTTACAAGGGAGTCTGTGGCTGCACAAGAACAAAAAGTGTGATTACATTGTGCTGTTATGAAAGGAAGTAAAGGCTCGTGTCACCCGGGCTGTGCGCTGTCAGATTGGCTCCATAGGGCACTTGTGGTACTAAAAAAGCCATGAGCTGCAACTGCCAACATCAGACTGAACAGTGACGTTTTTGCTGTGCACCTGAACTTAAAACGTGTTACCTTGTTTGTTCCTACATGCGTACCTTACTATCAATAACAATCCAAGTAGTCTTTTGATGTCAAACACGGGTCTCTAAAGGGAAGCATGCAAGATTAAGTTCACACACATCTTATTAGCCCACAAGGTTAAAAAAATAACAACCTGGGACAGATGGATGCAGAAAAATCTCAAATCTATTAACACTCAGATCTCAATCACTGCAGTGCCTTCCAGGTAACACTGCCAAAGTTAAAAGAACACGACGCACGTCTCCACGATTTGCTTTGTTAGCCAAGTATGTTCAAGCAGCACCAGTATGATAACACTGCACTGAGAGAATTCATACTTAATAGCTTTCACATGTCTGAAAAATAAGCAAATTGCATGAGCAAGGGTGAAAGATATAACTGTGCAGCTGCTCTGCAGTAACTGCCCATGTATATGCTTTTACCTGCATTGATGACTAGATAAATAGACATGGAAGACATACAATAATGTGACCTCGCACAGTGGGAGCCCATTCACCTCCCTAATCACAAGATCCCAGGAAGAAATTGCTTTTTAATTTCTTGGTTGTTCACATAGTTGTAGCCTGTTGCTTACCACAGAACACAATACAGCCTGCCAAACTCAGGTTGTTCCTGGTGCATCCTACCGGTTTTGGGGATAACCCTGTGACAAAATAGCTGTCTGTTGAACATCTGCACAGCCAGCCATGGAGAGGGTACAACAGCAGATCCTCAGCTACCTCAGCCGACATTAAGGCAACAGATAACAGCACTCTGTTGATAGGGGCCACGCTCATTTTTCCAAGCAAGCTCTGGAGCCAGGAGTTATTCCCAACTTCTGATGGGAGTAGAAAGACAGAATCAAGATTCTACAGACCAAGTTCAGGGGAAAAATGAGTGCTGCCCTATAAGCTCCTTCCTTATTTAACAGGTCAGGTAATACAACTCTCCAGTTTTCAGACTCTCTACCCCATGTCAATGCACATGTATACATACCATATGGGGAGGAAGACAATAACACTGAAACAAAAGGCTCAATTTTTAGATTTAAGCTTTAACAAAACCCAATTTTACAGCTACAAGCAAAGCTATTATTAGTTTACAGAGCAGGTATGCAGAAATCACAATATTAGCATCTATTATTCTCCCAGGCTTTTAATAGTATAACCACTTCTGAACAAGAGCACTGAATTTCAAAATCCTTGTCTTAAATCATTACCAAGTCAAAGAGTGACTGGTATTTAGACACAAACTTAAGTGCATTTTCAATTTACTGGCTTGCATTAGCCAGTTAGGTACACAAGCTAAGAAAAGGACTATTTTGGTAAGATTTATCTATGTATTGCTAAGACAGTATATCTTCCAATTAAATTAAGGTAATTTTTTTTCCCTCTATCAGTTCAGGGAAAAGTGTTAACTTTTATGTGCTCCCCGCGTGCATCAACGCTGCCATCTCCTGGTCGGATTCGTGTTGGAACCAGACTTTCCTGGTTCTGACCAATGTCTCAACTGATAGTGAAGAATGACCACTGCAATTAAAGTCTCAAAAGTGCCTTGAAGTCAACACAAAGCCTCTTTATATATATCGATTTAAACAGTTTTGTTTCAGTGTATCTGAAACACGTTTCTATGTAGCTGTAGCTAACAGAAAATAAGATCTGCTGCAAATAGCACCAGGAACCTGAAAAAGGTCTTTGCATGGGCTCACCTAAGTTTAGTGGAAACACTTTACCTTTAAGTAGAATTGGCCCCTATGGAGAAGTCAGTGCTTTAAGCGAAGCAGCTGTTCAGAATTAGGCAGTATTAATCTAATTCATCAGCACAAGGCTACCAAGCATTTTTCTCTAGACAATAATGCAAGACACATAATAAAGAACAAAGAGGGGATAGGCCTGCTTACAAGGGGGTTTGGTGCAAGTACGTCATCCAGGCCTTGGTGATTCAGTAGCCAGGGACCTGCAGAAGCTGCAAGATATATACAGCTCACTGCTCCTTCAGGGAAACCAGCAGCAAACACAGCCTACCATGACAATGGCTGAAGAAAATCCCCAACCAGAAGGAGCTAGTTTTTTTTTTTAAATAATTTTGTGGTTAACTTGACAAGGAATCTGAAGTAGCTTGTTGGACTAGAAGGAACCCATTGCATTGCCACTGCAAATTCCGGAGTAAGCCCTTACATGCAAACTACCACGACACCACTTCTAGCTCACTATCAGGTCCTTGCCTCTCTGATACGTTCTGGTTTTTAGGCAAAGCCAAACATAAGACAATGACAACATCTTTAGAAAACAGCACAACTCCTCCTGGTCTTCAGAGCTATGTTATTATCCAAATATTAACATAACCCATTTAGATTAACAGCCTTTTTCTCCCATCCTTTGTGCTTCAGGCTAACCATTTTCTACATGACTGGTTTTGTAGGATTTAGTAAAGAATCAAAGACAACATGCATTTGTTTTTAGGCACCTATACTACAGTTTGACCATTAACCTTGAGGCATGATCTGTGCATGAGATCTATCCAGAAACATTTGGAAGAGGACAGAGCAGGTGTGTTACAGTTGCTATTAAGGGCTTATGCTGGGTAATTAAACTGGGTTGATGTATGGCAGGTTTTTCTCAGAACAGTGGACACAGTTGGTACAACCTTATTAGCAGCTTTGTAGCTCTAAAGAGAGCAGCTTGAGAAAGCATCTCCCTGTGCAGCCCAGCATGCTCCTTAGACAGCTGGTGATCTGACTCACACTCTTAGAAGCTCCCACATCAATACAGTCTGAGCACTTCTTATCTTTAATAAGAGAGAGAGAGAGAGATTACCCATGCTCTTAAGACAGGCTACTGAAGGGCAAAGACTAAGAGCCCATTCTGTTAAGATGCTGGCACCTGATGTGCTCCTGGCTAACAAGCTGATCTATTCTCTGCACTAACCTTGGGCTTGGGCAAGGATCAAGATCAAATTTTTTCCACTTAGTAATTAGCCAGCCATTCTACTACAAGGCAGCAGAAGAGTAGTCTGAGGACGGAGAACTGTTCTGGAATGCGTTAATGGCTGGTGATTTAGGAACCTGCACTCTGACTCCGAGCAAATCTCTGGCTTGCATAGCTAAGCCTACTTTGAAAACTGGGTACTGAAACATGAGGTAAGCTCCAGAAAACTTTTCTGTGTTGCAGCTTTAAACCCTTTAGAACACTTTCTAAAGGATTTTAATTTTCAATTTCCCAAGCAGGTTGTTATTTTAATGACTTTATCTGAGTAGGCTGGGAAGCCTTAATTGATGTTCACCATATAAATATAATTTAATACTTAACACAGAACTAAAGGAACATACCTGGGGAGAGTTACTCTTAAATGTCATTTGCATAAGTTTATTCTTAATCAAATAAGAATCTAATTTATAACACTATACAACTTCGTACCCAGAGAGCAGAGATTTTAAACTAAACCTCATAATACCTGTGCAAGATAATCACTAACCCATTCAGGAGAAAAAGCTGCGGCACAAAAGTGACAACGAAGAGGCTATGACTTATCAAAGAACATCTGTTTAGGCTGCAGTCAATCTGGTAACAAAATCCTCATCTCTCACCCCATTCTTGAAGGTCAGAAGGATTGCCTGTTCCAATATAATGTAGAAAGAGCAAGAGAAACAGCAACTCTAAAACCCAGAGAAGTAGCAATAGAGATGTTTTTGGTGTTTTGGGGGCTTTTCTTGTTGTGGGTCATTTTTTTTGTGGGTTTTTTTGGTTTTTTTGTTATGGTTTGGGGGGGGGGGGGGGGGGGGGTGTTTTGTAAATGTTTGTTTGTTTTTTAAAGTGCACTCTGCATTAGCCCCGGCCATACTCCTGCAGACAAAAGCTACCTTATAGCTCAGGTTTTTTTTGTTTTGGTTTGAGGGGTTTTTGGGTTGTGTGTTTTTGGTTTTTGGGTTTTTTTTGTGTTTGTTTTGTTTTTATATATTAAAAAATGCTGCTTCCCAAAATAGGTTAATAAATATGACATAACCTGAGCATCTCAATTTCTATGTCAGATGCTCCCTTCTAAG
The DNA here is from genome assembly GCF_000690535.1 of Cariama cristata. Classification (NCBI taxonomy): domain Eukaryota; kingdom Metazoa; phylum Chordata; class Aves; order Cariamiformes; family Cariamidae; genus Cariama; species Cariama cristata. The sequence continues at coordinate 79,696 of NW_009636240.1, forward strand.
TAGGAAGTTATTATTTTTAATCTGGAACATGAAAAATGTCCTTTCCCATTTTGCAGATAACTGAATGATTAAAATAATAAGCAAGTCTAAAATTAAGAGATCTTAAATTGCACTGATTTCCTTTGGATCCTGAAAAAGAAGGGGAAATTTCCCTCCTGGTTCAAGTCAGAGGCGCTCAACAAACCTTGAATTCAGCACTGCAGCTTCCCATCCCTCTATAAACTCCGTAAGTTTATGTTTGGTTCTTCAGATCTCACTGGGATTCCCCTCTCCAACAGAAGAGAAAAAAATTAACTTTTTTGATGCAATATTATGAAATTAGTGAAGTATTTCATCCTCCAAATAACTGCTTCTAAACTCTGGTCACAGCTCTTGGATTGGGAATGTTAGATAGCAGGGGAGGTGGAGAGCACGAGATGTATCTGTAGACAGAAGATGAACTGCCTCACCCTTTCCACCACCAGAAAAATTAGCAGCAAAGGCAGAGAAACATGAAATACGCGTGTCGCTTGGTTTCATATTTCCTTTGAACTGAGAAGCCTGAACTGCTGCAATCATAGACCCATATCAGTTCAAACACCAATAAACCTTCATCTAAATAATTGCTGCCCTTTTGACCAATACAGAACAAAAGTATAAGTTTCCACGGTCTGTAATTTGCTGTGGGTTACAACTCAAGATGTGAACAAATCCTTCCACACATGCTTGTCAGCAGGCTGTGCTACCTGCTAAAGCACAACTGAAGTGGAGAATTCAAGTGTTAACATCTATTTTAATGGGGAAGTTGTCTCCAGGGATGACAGAAACCACCCAATATTTGTACTGTCCACTATCAGCTTCTGCTTTAAGTGCTAGCCCCAGAGAAAAAGTGTTCATCTTCAAAATAAAACCTCAGAATATGCTAATCTTATTTTCCCCTCCCACACTCATGCACAGCACAGATGGGACCTTCCAGCATAGTTAAATTCAGTCCTGTGCAAAGCTGCTGGGGTCATGAACAGGTGACTCCACTCCTAATTTAAACTCCATGGAGAGAACAAGTTTTGACTAATGGGCTCTGGATGGGAAAGTTTAGACAATGCCAAGCTCTTTGTCCCATCTTTTCCTCTGACTGACACAACAGAGCCTTCATTAATTTAACTGCAGCTCCCCTGTATGCTGGCAGGAAACATTTCTTCAAAGAGCAATCTCACCCAGCAAGATCCCTCAGATCTCAGCACTTCCCAGAGCTTAAAAACATACTGTTTCAGAGATGAGACCATTCACAGGGACCAATGTCACAAGTATTTGGAAAACCAGAGCTTCTGCACAAGTGTTTTCAACTTCCTCCAAGTTTCCACCTTAGATGACTACACCTGCAATCCACAGAGCTACAGAGCTGTTTTGCAGAACGTTCTTTCATCCTGTCATTGTCAAACCTAAGTCAGCTCCTTATTATTGCTTTCCAAAGCTCCCTTCTTCCTGCTCCAGAGCATCATATGCAGCACCACACACTTCTTCCTTCACAATGGCCATCTTGGCTGAGCCTTTTCACGCCAGCTGCCCAAAGCCCTCAGCTAGCTCCTTGTCCATCCTTTCAGTAGTCCCCTCAATATGGGCTTCTGCCCCTTTCTCAGATTTCCTGTCCCATGTATGGCTCTTCAATTGCCCAGCAACATGCCCTACAACTCTTGCTGTGGATTCCCTGCCTACCTCTCCATCAGCCATGTCCGATACACCTTGGAAAACTTTTGTCCTCAAACGGTGGAAATTTGTGCCGAGTTCTCTTCACAGCAAGGAGAAACTGTTACCCCAGTTATATCAGTTAACAGGAAGGAACAGGGAAACTCTGACACTAAATGTTTCCTTCACAGAAGTACTTCTGACTGCAGATGTTTTGAAAGTTTCTGCGCTTTGCATAAATAATTTGGTCTTTCAAAGTTTAGTCAATGTAGAGTTTTATTTCCTTTTTGAAACCCTAAAACTTACTGAAAGTGGTCTGCTGTTATACATATCTCTTGTACTCCAGCACAAACTGTCCCACATATTTTAAAGTACCTCAGTAGAGTCACAAGCAGTTGTTTTAAACTCGAGTGGCAAAAATCAGACAGCTGAATAGCTTTCTAAAATAAAAAAAATAAAAATCTTCCTTAAGCTGGTTGATGCTTGAAACAAATTACTACCACGTTTAAACACAGAAAGCCTTAAAGCCAAAGAAGAGCATACCCTTAATTCAACATACAGAATTGTCCGCATGATCCAATCTATCCCAGCAACTCTTCCACCACTGAGAGTCTGTTAAACTTATTTTAAAAGGCTTAGAAGCTAATCACATCCACCAGCCAAACTGTTCTTTCAGCAAATGTAGCATGGTGCATCCTATCCACCACAAAACTGTTTTCAGAGAGCCAAGTGGGGTCAGGCTGTGTTACAGGAGGACAAATCTTAACGAGATTCCAGGCAAGAGAACACAGGCAATATTTTCTGAAAACACATTAAGTCTCCTGTTGAAAGATGACTAGTATTTTACAATTTGCTCAGTCTCTTGGGGTTACATTGGCCCAGAACACGGAAATTTCAACTACATTGTATTTTATCAAGTATTTTCCTTTAATTGATCCCTTACTCTTTCCTACAGCCTTTTCACTTAAAGAATTACAGGCTTGTCCACATATGGAGCTATTCAGAAATAATTATCCCTGACAAACCCTGTACAGAACCTTACTTCGGAATAAACTTACCTTAAACGATCTCAGACATTTCCAAAGCTGACTCTGGCAGAATATGTTGCAAGCCAGGAAATCCATCAGGAAATACTTTTAAACTATTTATTTCTCACTTACACTCTTTAACCCAAATTAGTTTTCCTCCATACACACTTTGAGCTACAAATATTTCTAAATCAGCTGAATATCAGCCCTAGGATTGAAAGAAAAGAGATGACATCCATCAAGCTTCTACTCTTTACTGCAAAGTAGCATGTCCTCTAAGCCATGAGCCGAGTAGATAACACAAAGCAATCTAGGAAGGGCAGCTGTTGAAGAGGCGACAATACATGCAGTTATCATGGAGCATAAAAGAGGAGACCAGTGTGGGTGGCTGGTTAGGTGTTTTACAGTTCTTAATTTGCCATTTCAGCCTTTAATTGTATGATGAATTTCTTGGCAGCATTTGTGGATTCATGCCTCCATTCATCTTTATTTACAACCAATATTCAGCTGCAGCTTTCATTTGAGTTTCCATCCACTCTAACTATGCTCCTTCTCTGCTAGCTCTCAATGGCAGCGGTCTCACCTTCACAACCATCTTCCAACCACTGCTCAGCTACACTTCTGCATAAGGATTTGGCAAAAATCCTACAGCATCTGTATCGCACACCTGACTTCACCTAGATTAATTTATGAATATTTCAAAATCCACCATGATTAATTCCAAAGACAACCTACGTTGCTGCACTCCTCACCATGGCAAGATGAGCAAGGGGTGGCACATTCCCCTTCTCAATGCCTGTATGCATCCAGATATGCACAGCACAAAAGACAGTCACACCTAAAATGACAGGCATTGATCAATGAAAACAGAAAAAAAAAAGCTTAAGTACTGTGGAAGAGGTCACATCAAACTTTGACTGCTGTCAGACTTTGGATACTACTTTGAATACTATGGTCTGCCAGCCCGTACTATACTGGTTGAGAGGAGACAGGCTGCAAAGCAGAAAATGTGGCTTTTTGTTTTTAAACAGTCTTGTCCATTTATTAAATTCTTAGAAAAGAGACAGTTAAAAATTCAAAGCCATTAGCCCAAAGTCTAGACACAGTAAGTACTAAATCACTTCTTTGCTGCAGCAGACGATTGTTATTTAGAAGCAACTCTCCCTAGAGTGTCCAACTTGCCTGTCGAACTGAAAAGCCACATCTTCCAACATGCAAGTTTTGGAGTTTCAAATAGCTAAAATCTTAACTCCATGTCTGATGTGAGCGGCTGTTTCATCTCTGTTAGATTGGGCTCCTGCAAGCTGATCTTCTAGGGCTTACAATGCTGTAAAGCCCTGACCAATTATCCTCCTGGAGATTCTTTCATGGTATTAACTCTGTGGATTTGTCTGACTCATGCTTCTGCCTTTTCCTCAGAACGGGCATCAATAGCAACTTTCTTCTCTGACCTAGCCCATTACTCTCATGGAATTCATACCAATACAGTTTTGGAGATTCCTGTTCTTCTACTAAACTGAAACTAGTTAACTATTTCAAAAGATACTACCAGGACAGAGGGAAGAAAGGGCTGATTCGTTGGAGATAGACAACATGATGTTGTCTATCATGTCTGAAATGCCTTTTTTTTCCCCAGAAAAAAAGCCAAGCCTAAATTATAGAAAGCATGCACTTTCCTTCTTTATTTGAATTAAAAGCACACTCAATATGTCATTCTACAGAATCATGACTTGTAAACTGTAAACTTACTTGCATTTGGGCTTGCTGCTTCTAAGAAACAAGTTAGGACTAGTAGAGAAAGCTAGCTGAATTCCCCAGAAAGATAATTCCTACATTAAGAAGCTTTCCTATTTGACACATCCCAACAGCAGATAAAGAAATTCCCAAGTTATTAATACCGAGGGTCAGATGCTAATCACAGATGAACCACACACTTTGCTCTTATCACAAAAGTATCTTAAGTGGCAACACACTGGAATACACAAGCGAGCTTGGAATTTCACCTTGAAATACCTGACCTCACCTTGCACTGTGGAGTCACATAATCTCCTATCCCCAAAGTGACAAACTTTTGGACATCTCAATTCAAATTGAATTCAAACGCCCCTCCTTTCTCAAATTTTGGAAAAAAAATAAGTGTGAGGCTACGCCAAAATCCTTCTTGCTGAGGCCAGCCAAGCCTACTATCTTTGAAGGGAGCAATCCCTACCTAACTATTCAGAGTTGTCTCAGAACACAGCCAAAGTTTCCATCTTTTCCTATGAGGTCTGTGCTCCACCAAAGCCTAGTAGATAGCCCAAGTTGTAGCATTCTTGCAGCCAGACCAGAAACATCTTTCTAGACCCAGGAGCTTGTCCAGCACTTATACAACTCAAGGGACCAAAGCGCAGAAACACTGAAGCAGAATCAAAACAAGCCAAACGAGGAACCTAAAGTATCATGGCTACATCAGCTTTAAAATTTAACAAGACAAATGAATGCAGACACAGTGTTACTAATATGACTAGGCAGCTTTCAGCATCTGAGTTACACTCTCTGTCTGGTGTCATGGCATACCCTGTAGACGCACACCATTTCACTGCAAGTGTCCTGGGATCTGGCAGCCTTGGGGATGCACTGCACAGTGTCAACACATCTCCAGCACTGTCATCCTAAAGCACTCTGGAAACTTATACAAGGACAAAGGCAGCTCAATAACTTCAGCCAGTAATCTACTTCTAGAGCGTGGTCATTACTGCTAGCTGCCAAAAGAACAGGACATCTACCTCCCATCCTGGTCCTCAGTCCTCCCCCACACTTTCTCTCACAAGTGAGCTGAAAGTCAAGGTAGCTTGCTTTCCTACAGAGTAGGAAACAAAAAACCCCAAACACACACACACAGACAACAGCACTAAAAATAGCCAATCAAAAATAAAAGGTCAGAAAGATAAGAGTGAACCCGACATTTACAAACAACAGCCCAAAACTTTCACTAAATATCTTGAAAGCTCAGACTGTAACCATAACAATATCCAAATATTAGATGGAAAGGGCTGTTGTCAGCTAGCTTCTCTAGAAGAACTCCAAACGACTTTATTCTCACCTCCACGGAAAAGCCAGCAGGACATAAAATTAACTGTGCTGAATCCAACCATTTGGCACTCATGAAGGAAATCTCATCAGTCAAACTGAGACAACCTTAAACTTGTCCCATAAATCCATGCTTGCAGGAGGTTGGTGGGGGAGGCCCAGAGGGGGACTTCTCTTTATCAAAGTTTCTTGTAATTAATAGTATACACTGTCATATTAAACTGACATAAATTCTGTACAAATCAATCTGGAGCTGTACAATTAACTCTGGATCTGCAAGATGCATATGGTTACTATTTAAAATGGGCACTAGGAGGTTAAAAATACTGCTCATTCTCAGAGTTACTTATACCGCCTTAGAATATTAAAAGTAAAATTTTAGAACATCTGGTTTTCCTTTCCACTCCCTATGATATCATGTTTTCCAAGCACATTTGGCAGCTCACTGTAAAGATACAGGCAGACTAAACATACAGGGCAATGTAGAGTCAAGATGAAAAATTCCAAGGCCCTGGATGCAGTAAGCATGTTTCCTATCTCCAAATTTCAGTTATACAAGTGGTATAATAAGGGTTTTCCCTCCCTTGGTAACTCACGTATTCTTCAACTGTCTTCTTCCTTGATGAGATACCACGTATCTGCCCTCTAGAGTTTTGGCTCTGTCTTTGTAAGTAATTTTTCATGTATTATAGGATATTCAGAGTCCCTATACAGCAAGATTCAGTTACAGAAAAACTAATTATGTTTAACAGGGTCAGATTTTGTATGTACTTTTCTTTATCTCACTCCAGGAGATAAGATTAGCTTCTATATTCCTCCTGTCTAAAAGTGGGGGAGAGGAAAAAAAAAACAAAACAACACACAACAAACAAAACACACCAGAAAAAAAACAACCCACCACACTCACACAAAAAAACCCACACCACATACACACTACAGCCACTGCCTTTTTACTGCTTGGTTGTGTGTCCCCTAGCCTGGAACCAGGAAATTGGACCAAACCAGTTCCAGGGGACTGTGGTTCCCATGAATTTACACAGACTGTAACCAATACAGAAGAGTGGTGGTTATAAGAACTAAGAGCTCCCATTTGACCAATTTCTCCCATCTATTTTAACATATCTTGATGCAACTTTTGCATTTTTTCCTCTTTACTGTGTCACATTCAAAACACAGATTAGTTAGCATTAACATACCTTTAAGCTTAGCACATATATTTTATTGATGCACAAGAAGGTAGCCGATTCATTTATGCTCACCAGTGAAGGAGTAACAAACGTAGAAATCCAACATCAGTTTTCTTGCTCTAAATCTTAATTTCTCTGTTTTGGAAACAGACAGTTTGGAAATGCAAAGAGATGCCTTGGAAATCCTAACATGACAGAGTCTTTGGCTTATCATTTCATATTTAAAAGCAATTTATATCATAGTAATTATTAAACTGTACAAAGCAGGAAAAGTATGTATTTTTTTTAAAAGCTGACAAAATAATAGTCCCAGTGGTTATGCCCTGATTAAAACTTAATGACTAATCAATAAAACTATAATTATAACTTTCACCCTGATGCAATTTGGAATAGTTTATATATTTCTATTGATTGGCTAAGACTTTATATAAAACAAATGTGAGAAGATCTTGCTTTGTGCTATTTTTATTGCAGGTTTGTTGCAGCAAATCTCTAAATCCCTATCTCAATTATTTTACAGCTTAGTTCTCCCATCACACCAAGAGAAGAAAAGCTAGCAAAAAGCAGAATCTTATTAGCTGAAAAATGGCTGTTACAACATTGCAGTTTCCACACCATAAAGTCAGATTGCCATTTCAATGGCTATCACTATATATTTCTCTGGCCTTAAAGTAGCACAAGACAGCCCTGAGCAACTCATTTAGCTATGCTGCATCTCCGTTTGTCAGCCTGAACATGAAGGCATTAAGTGCCTGAGTTGTAAGGGTCACAAGACTACAGACCACCTTGAAAAAAACGGGCAACCAGTTCTGTAAGCATGCAAGGAGTCATCTGAAGCCAACTGTTCTCCAGCTGCTGATGATTTAAGTTGCCCAGTTACAGTTTTCTCACAGAAGCCTCACAAGCAAAGGAAGCATACTATAAATAACCCACTCATGAAATAAGACCTTTTTTCAGTGGATTTTATCGCAGACCACTGGCACCTCTTCATGAGGCCAATTGTCATTTTGCTTGATTCTGAAATGCACTTGAGAAGTTTGAAATACCTGTTGGATCTGCTGTTCCATGAGATATCAGAGAAACAAGGAATTTAAGGGCTATGCATCGCCACAGTGGTGAAGAACCTCTTGCTGATTTCTAACACCCTTTAGAGAATTTCCATGGAAATAAGTTTTGTGCATTGCCTTAAGTTAGGAGTCACAACTTGACAGTACAGGCTCTAATCAAGATCAAAAAGAATCCACCTGAGGCAGCAACACAAACATATCCCACCCAGCCCTAAATCTATCACCTTTATCTACTCCTGCCTATAACCACTACCAGAGTGGTTAGTAGCTGCATTCACCTATCTTCATGTGCTTGGTATGTCAAATTAAGTTCCCTGGCTAAGGCCCAATCAATAGAATCACTATCATTTCCACAGAAGAATAAAAATTACTTGGGAATCAAAGCTGGAACCCACAGAGAGCAGGGAGAACTGAACTGCTTCCCATGGGAAGTAGCTAGGATACGCTGCTATAGTAAGCGAGGCACCTGGTGTTAAACTAAAATGGCATAGATTCCTCCGCACACCTCGTAGCTGGGACTAACCTACAAGTAAGCTAAGCCACTACGGGGAGTACAAATACACAGCTACCTGTAATGGAGAGCAAGAAGCCAGTGTCACAAGAAATGAAAAAACTCAGTTAATAAAAGCAGAATATGGAACCGCAGACAGAATACATTTTTCTGCCCCACATCATGGGTTAAGTTTAAGTTGCAAAAGAGCCAAAAAAGCTAGTTTCATACAACAATTTCCCTCCTCCAAACTTGCGGAAACGCAGGACCTCATCACTGCAGTGCCAGGAAACACCCAGTGTGACAAAAGGAGGAGAAAGGAGGTGGACAGCACTGTCAGGAACAGCCATGGACTGTTTACGGCTGAACACCCAGCCCCAAACACTGCCAAGGCACTGTGCCAACTCTGCAGTTAAAAAGGAGAAGAATATCTGGGGAAAAGAAGGATTTTGCTGAACCTGGAATATATTTGATTCAGCTAAGCCAAAGCAAGGTTGCTCTTTTTGTTTGCAAATAACCTCAGAAACAGTTTTTAAAAACACAATATTCAAGCTTCTAGGATAAAGCACGTGGATAAAGCGTCTTCAGTATTTACCTATAGACAAGTTTGTCTGGATCAGACAGGAATGGTCATCACTTGATCACATCAAGAAGCATTCTCCTTCAACAGTTGCTACAGTCTATTTGCACAGGAAGTTCCTGTTATGGAGTGTCATGTACTAGCTCCTGTCAGAGCTAAACTTTCAATTCTGCGGATCTACAGGTTGTCCACTCATCCTGGCATTGCATGTTAGCAGTGAAATTAATTTTATGATCTTAAACTGGAATATAAAGTCACCTTCAAATACAGCCTTGACATTTACTTAGTACTGAAAACTTTTCCTTCTCTCAAAAATAAAAAAAGATATTTCTAAGGAGTGGTCTATAAGCCGGGAAACAGCCTAGATAAACCAGACTGGAAAGTCACCAGGTCAAGAGGTATTTTGTTACTTAAATTCAATAGGTTAATGCTATTTCATTTGTAACTTACAATATAAACCAACCAAACAAGATAGCATTCATCCACCCACACAATTAATTTCTGCAAAGCCCACACGGTTAACATGGCAAGGGCAACCTGGGCATCAAAGTAAGAGAGGCTTCTCTTGTGACCTTCCTTAATGATCATCTAAAGTGCTCAACAGAATTTAGTCCTAATTATTCTGAGCATTGTATAAACTTAAGCAAAGACAATTACTTGCAGCTCCAGAACCCACTATAAACAAAGGAATTTAATGGGTAAGAAACACGGCAACTTTCCTAAAAAAACATGAGGAAAGAGTTTTCAAAAAGCTTGTATATAGAAATTATTTTCATTATTCACATGTATCTTTACCCCGCAATAACCTAACCAATACACTAAACTAAGGGCGACAGCTGTCAGCGAGACCATGTGAAAAGTTGTCACTAAAATACACAGATATCCATCCCAAGGGAAAAAAACTTCATTAGATTACCCATGACACTTTCCATTGAGACAGGCTTCATCAGAAAAGCATTACACATTGTTTGGTAAGTGAAGTTACACAGCCACCTATTGCCCTATGCTGTCATGTCACTTTGTATATCCACTAGGAGAGTCTGTTTCTAAATACAATAAAATATTTTGGTAAATGGTGTTGGCTGAATGCGAATGCATGTAGGAAGGGGGGAGAGAGAGAGAGAGGGAGAGAGAGAGAGAAACTACAGATAGTTAATATACTGGCTCTTACATGTCAAGGTGCATGGGTTTCAGATGATGGCACCTACCTACTTTACATATAACAGCATTGTCTTACGGCTATTTTTAAAATACAAATCCTTTCCACAACTACCCCACATGAAGCTGAATGAATGCATGTAGGAAGGGGGGGGAGAGAGAGAGAGGGAGAGAGAGAGAGAAAATCCTGAATTAGTTAATACTGGCTCTTACATGTCAAGGTGCATGGGTTTCAGATGATGGCACCTACCTACTTTACATATAACAGCATTGTCTTACGGCTATTTTTAAAATACAAATCCTTTCCACAACTACCCCACATGAAGCTGAAAGGCAGTAAAAGCCTTGCTTGAATGTTAATGCTGACGCACAAGCACTACAATGTGAAGGTGTAGTCATGTTTTGGAACAATCCACGCTTCCACTATCTACTGACTTAGCAAGATCAGCCAATAGGCCTGCTAAGAATTGTTACTCACTCATTTATTCGCTTTGACACAACCCTCACAAGTGCCAACACTTCATTAAAAAAATAAGTATTATTTTTGTACGAACTGTCACAAGTACAAAGATGATCAACACTCAGAAAAGTAAGATATGACAGTAAACCTGAATTTTGATAACTGAACTGTTTCCTCTCCTCCCACAGACACGCAATATAGGAACTTCTTTCTTACCACTTCCCCAAGGGAGGCAGCCACCATGTGTGTTGCTGGAGTCAAGTAAGATGTAGAGTCATGGTGCAGCATGGATTTCACATTCTCATAGGTGATAAAAAATGCAGCAGCTGAAATTCAAGAATGCATGCAGTCACCTAACTGTTTCTCCATCACAGAACTAGGACAAAAACATTTACAGGTGGATTTTGTCACCTATTGTGACTGTAGTTGAAAAAAGGATATTTTTGCCCCAAACAGTACAGTACAACACAACAGTATCAACACAATCTGTGGGGTACTGGCAAACCTCCCATTAATATCAAAGGTGTCACGACTTAAGGCCATATTATTTAGTATTGAGATAAGGAAAGAGGTGTTAATTAGTCATGAATGTTCAGTAGGTTTTGAAAAAATGGTATCTTCCATAGGCATAGATAGGAAGGGTAGAAGAGGTCATTTGGTTGAATTGGATGGACGGGTTTTTTGGGGGGGAGTGGAAAAAAGGGAAACCAAATCAGCTGATTAATTGAAAAGAAAAAAAGACAGACACTCAAAAATCATCAAGGTACTTGATACAAGTCTACTACCCTACAATGTGTAAAACTGTTTCAGTGGCAGTTGTTAATAACTTCTTCCTAGCTATTGTCAGTTTAATATTTTGCACTTTAGCTCCATAAAAAAATTCTTCCAAGCTTCTGAAGGACTTCCAAAAGTCCTGTTCAGTGAACAAGAAACATACAAAACTAAACTGAGCATAGCAACAGGAGCTGTGTTTATTCACTGCAACAGTCAACCACAAAGGCACTTGCACCTTAAGGGTTACCCTTTCTTCTACAGATAATTTCAGTTCTCAGTCATACGTTGGGAAGATAAAACCACAGTTCAGATTTTGAAGATGTAAATCCTGAAAAAACTGACATGTCTTGCGGGGGAATAGATTTTAATTGTAAAGAAGGGCTATGTGAATTGCCTTCTACTAATCAAAAGATGCTTATCACCTCAAAAGGAGATAACAGAGCAGGCAAGATAAAGAACTGAATTTTTTTATATCACCTTATGAAGGACATCAAACATCTGAAGGTGTCGGTGGATTTGTCAGCAAAGTTCTCCTAACATTTACTACTGACAGCATAGCTTGCTGCTTTTTTATCCCTCCCTACAAAGACAAATGGACAAAGGCATTAGGAATTTTAGATGCCTGTTCTCTGCAGAGACTACAAGCTTTTACTTTTTTAAAGCTTCAGTTTCAAAAGTATTCATGACATCTTCTCATTTTAAGGTTGTAGTTATTTCCAGGGAGAAAAGACAGGCATAGCATCCCCAAGGCAATTAGCTCAAAGACCTCCAGTGCTCAAGCACTTTGATTTTTGACCCATTTCCAATGCCATGAAAGAGTGGGTCATGACAAAAGTGTCCAGCGCAAGCAAGACTCAAGCCCTCTTTGGCACCTGGAAAAACTTTAGGGTGTCCTTATAAGTAAGGACAGGGTTATATCCAGGAACACTTCAAAGGAGTACGGGTTGCTTGTCAGAGTAAACATGCAGCAGCCTTCATTCCGGGCTTGCTCAAAGAGTTTGTTCAATACTGTACAGTTCTAGAAACTGCTCTTCACAGCTGGACATGGACTCACAGATCCAGTCACCTGCAGGAGAGGAAGCCACAAACATGAATGCCCTATACTACGCAAGTTCCCACTTAAAGAAGACAAAGCATGATCCAAAGAAAATTTACCATTTGGAAAGGATCCTATAGCAGTGGAAGGAACACCAGCGTAGATGCCACGAAAACCACCAGCTTTTCTAAATCCTTGAGGACTCTGCAGTCTTGTTTTTACAGTATCCAGGGGAAAAAGGATCAAGTCAACACAGACACCAGCAACTCCACCAGCCTTCAAGACAAAACCATGGAGTAAAGTGCATTAATATTCACGGGGTGAAGCTGCGGTGCTTATGCAAGTAACTGAGGCACGCCTAAATTAAAGCACTACTGACCATATTCTTTGAGATAAAATTATAAACTGATAGTCTCACATAGACCTCAATAGCTCCTATAGCTATAACAAGGAAGATTCAACAAAAGAGAGAAAGTAATAGATATTACAACTTTTAAACCATGTTAAGGTATTTTCAAAATAATCTCAGCGTTTTCAATGGTACAAGCAAAGCAATGCAACACTTACCCACTACACATAAAAGGAAGACAGTGAATGCCGCTTATCAAGATGACACAGCACAGAACGACCAAAACCTCTAGGAAGTTTCGTGATAAAATCAGGGAAAGACAAAAGCAATTCTGCTTCCCCATAAGCATTTCTAGAAAGCATATTCACATTTTTCTAGCAAACTTCTTCATTTAAAGTGTTACTCCCCCATTTCCTTTGCGGAACAAAGCCTAAAGTAAAACCGCTTTATTTTCTTTTGCTGATAAAAGCCCATAGAAAAAAAAAGAAAGTTACTTAATAAAGGTGTTTTCAAATTCATAAGGAAAAAGGGAAGCTTTTTATCCAAAGCAATTCTTAAAACCAAACTCTAAAAAAAGTTTCAACTAAAGCTCAGTCTTTTTCCATTGTCTATGTTTCTAGATGACTTTTTTTTTTTTTTAAGTTTCCCCAGGACATGGCTGATCTGTACAAAAGAATTACTTGTCAGGAGGAGGAGACTGAAATAAATAGAAAAACAAATTTAAAAAAAAATTAAGAAAAGATATCTCATAATGGATTAATGCTAACTGTTGATATTATTTAGATGCACTATTATTCAGAACAGAAAATGTAGTTTGAAATCTACCTCATATAGAATAGCACACAAAAGACAGCTGCACAGATACTTATCTCTGCCTGAAAATACATCACATGTGTGTTACTCTGATTTTTTTTTTTCCTCTAGGGTCAACAGAGGATTCAGAGAGGTGTTCACTATCTACTACTAAAGTTTTAATCAATAAGTTAATTACTCTTTTAATCTAGTTGGCTATTTTGCATGCATTGATTTTTCTTCACTCTTTTTCATCAAAATCCTCATCTGCTCAAAATAACATTGATCAGATTTAATCTAGCCATCTGTTAAAACACAAATCAAAAGTTACTAATTGCTTCTTTAGTTTTCAAAGTTCTGTATCTTAAATGTCATTTAAATTCATGAAGCAGCTAATAGAGCACCTGCCAGAGAGTGACAATACCTATGTGCTTATGCCATCTGCAGACAACAGTAACGATTTTTAGATAAGATAACTAAAACGCACCTTCTCCCCCAACCCTTCAGTAACAGTAGCATTATTGGAAGTCAAACAGCTGAAAAACCCTTTACCATGAGTTGGACATACCCGTTAAACTTAACTCCATCAAAAGGATTAAACAAAACCATGCCCTTGCAGCTGGCAGCCGACTGCCCCTGGAGTACCCGGGGCAGGGAGCTGAACTCCCCCAGCAGGCACAGGCCCGCTGCTCCCCTCACGCTAGCCCAGGCCACCATATTCGTGATTTTCCACACAGAGCAGAGAGCGAGCGCTGGATACTTCCAAGGAGGTCCCCAGC